>NW_026655014.1:0-7712 GCF_009828535.3 Hylobates moloch
CTGGCCAGAACTTCCAGCACTATGTTGAATAGGAGTGGTGAGAGAGGGCATCCCTGTCTTGTGCCAGTTTTCAAAGGGAATGCTTCCAGTTTTTGCCCATTCAGTATGATATTGGCTGTGGGTTTGTCATAGATAGCTCTTATTCTTTTGAGATACATCCCATCAATACCTAATTTATTGAGAGTTTTTAGCATGAAGGGTTGTTGAATTTTGTCAAAGGCCTTTTCTGCATCTATTGAGATAATCATGTGGTTTTGTCTTTGGTTCTGTTTATTGATCACTCAGGAGCATGTTGTTTAATTTTCATGTGTTTGTCAAGTTTTTGAGGTTCCTTTTGTTATGGATTTCTAGTTTCATTTCATTGTGGTCAGAAAAGATAATTAATATGATTGCTAATTTTTTGAATTTGTTTAGACTTATTTTGTGGCCTAAGAGATTATCTGGAGATAATCCTGGAGAATCCTTCTTTCATGTGCTGATGAAGAAAGTGTGAATTCTTTAGCAGTGGGGTGAAATGTTTTGTAAATGTCAGTAAGGTCTATCAGGTCTAGTGTGTAAACTCCAGTGTTTCTTTGTTGTTTTTCTGTCTGGATGGTCTGTCTATTACTGAAAGTGGGGTGTTAAAGTCCTCTACCATTATAGTATTGCTGTCTATCTCCCCCTTTAGATCTACTAATATTTGCCTTATATACTTGGGAGATGCAGTGTTGGGTGCATAGATATTTATAATTATTATATTTTCTTGCTGAATTGACCCCTTTATCCCTATATAGTGACCTCCTTTGTGTGTTTTTACAGTTTTTGCTATGTAGTTCATCTTATCCGATATAAGTATAGCTACTCCTGCTCTTTTTTGGTTTCCAGTTGCATGAAATATCTTTTCCAGCCCCTTCACTTTCAGTTTATGTGTATCTTTGTAGGCAAAGTGGGGACCTGCTTTTAAAAATGAATTCAAGGCCATCTGTCTCCTTTGAGTTTTTTTTTTTAATTACAAATGGTCAAATAACCAAGAGATAATGAAAAATTGCTAATTATTCCCTCCTGTTCTGTTAGCCCCAATTTCCACCCCTCAAATGTAACTAACCCTAATGCAATCTTTCCATATCCTTTTTATACAAACTTCATCCTTACATATTTTACCTCTCTCTCGCTCTCTCTCTCTCCTCTCTGTCTCTCTCTTTCTCTCGCTCTGGTTAAACAGATACAGGATTCCAGTAGAAAAACTAGTGTGAAGCTGACTTTTTAATTTAATATATCATGCCTGCCCTTGTCAGAGCTCTTTCTTTCATATAACTACATAATATTTCATAGTGTGGACATCCTGGAAGTTATTTCACCATTCTCCTGTAAGTGGACATAATGGCCTTTGTCATTGTTATTTTCCAATATTTGTGATGTTCCAGGGAAGCTCCAATAAGCACCTGCCTCCATGTATCTTTACGTACTGGCAGCACTTTTATTTCTGTAGAGTAGATTTCCACAAGTGATACTGCTGGGACAATTACTGTGTATATGTCTTGTTTTCATTTATGATGCTAGATTATTTATAAAAAGGTTTTAAGAATTTAACCCCCAGCGGAGCCTGCAGTGAGCTGAGATCGTGCCACTGCACTCCAGCCTGGGTGAAAGAGCGAGACTCCTTCTCAAAAAAAAAAAAAAAAAAAAAGAATTTAACCCCCTACCAGTTATACTCACTAATACTGGTTATCATAGTTCTTTTAATTTTTGTTAATTCAGTGTTTCTTTGTACTTTGTGTTGTTTAAATCTGTTTTGTTCCTGACTACTAGTGAGGTTGAGTATCTTATTTCATGCTTATTGTCCAGGTGTATTTCTTCTTCTGTGAATTGTTTCCTTATCAGTATGTAAGCATTGAATAACATAGATATTAACCTTTTATCATTTGTGTTGCAGATATTTTTATTTATGGTGTTTGTTGTAATATGTGGTTTAATTCTTATGTAGTTATATACATTTATCTTTTTTATGATTATTTTTCATTATTTGAGATTCATTTTATTGAGTTTCATTATTTGCTTAAAGAAGATTCTCTTTACTCTAAGATCAAATTATTTCCTAATATTTTTCTAAATTGTTTTCTAAGGTTTAGAACTTTATTCTATTTGGAGTTATTTTCATAGTTTCTGGTAGAGGTTCTAATTTTTAATTTTATATTAATATACAACAATATCAAATTTGAAATAGAATACCATCTATGTTATTTAGTGTTTTTCTAAACATTCTTTTCTGTTTGGAGACCTTTGACTCTGTTCCAGTGGTTTATTTTTCTGTTTAGGTGCCTATAACTATTATTTTATTACAATAGCCTCATGGTAGGTTTTGGAATTTGGTAAGGTATGTCTTCAAAAACTGTCTTTTATTTGTCTGTACTTTTATTTTTCAATGTGAGCTTTAATATAATTCTATCAACTCCAATATAATTTTGTTTGGAATATATGTATATATTTCAAACAAAATATATATACACACACATATATATATGTACATATGTACATATATATGTGTATATATATGTATATACACACACACATATAATCTTCTCAAGAAACATGATTATGCTCTTTAATAAAATTTTACAGCTTTGAAAAATAGATCCTATACATTGCTTTGTGAAATTTCCTCTGATGATTTTTATATTTTTGTTTGCTTATGTAGATTTTTTTCTCTCATTTTCAAGATTTGGTGTTTTATTTTAAGTTAAAGGCACATAGCTAATTAGCATACCATTGTGTAATTATCAATATTTTGTATAAGCGTATGTCATTTTCTTTTGTCTTGAATAATTCACAATTAAATTTAAGAAAAAATAAAAACAGATACACGTCTAGGCAAGCTATACATATACCCTTGTCTAAAAAGCGGAGATTCCTATCTGGGCAGAATAATTCATCAACCCATCAACCAACTGCCAAAAGTTGAAAATAATGAACAAAACATGTGGGGAAATAAAGGGAACAACTCCTAACCAATCAGTTCATTGGACTAAATCCTAGAAGTCAATGAGGAGACAAATATCATGCTCAAGAAACTCTCATCTTATTCAGGATATGGAATAAGACTTCCACATAAAAGTATTAGTTGGGGAAAATAACTCAAATATCCATTTTAAAACTAGTTCTATGTAAGAACAAAAAGAAATGTAATTATCATTTCCTGTGCTTATTTCCAATGGAGTTTCTCCAGAATATCAATTAGTGTAAAGATATTGGATATATACTTTGAATGTTGAAATTCAAACTAAAGTTCTTTTGGATATAAAGGCAATCAGATTTGCTATTTTATATTCTTCAATTGAAATGGACTTTTATAGCAAGTTAGATATATATAGCTTACAGTGATGGAATCAATACATACGTTATCATTCTCTTTCAAACTACCATGTCTTCTTTCCCAATTGTTAAAAATTTCAGTGCCAGCAAATTTTTGAAAATGTAATCAAAGGCTTTAACCTCTAGCTTTAGCTACATTAAATAAAAATATTTTTATCTTTATTTTAGCAAATTTTATGATGGGACCCATTTATTTGATCATATACATTAACAAAATATAATGAGCACTGATACTTTTTTGCTCCTTTTAATAAACTTAATCGCAAAATGAGTATCTATCATCTTTTTGAGCCTTGTTCGTGAGTGCTCTATTAGATGGGTGAATATAATTCATGATCACTGAACTTTTGTGTTCTTTCTCTAGAAGATAATTTACATAAATTATATAATAGTTTTCAGTAGTTATGGTTGCCTATGAATTACAAAAATAGGTTTCCAATCTTGTTGCATCAGTTTTCAGTAACTTTTCTCAAGAACCTGTAGTGGAATTTGCCACTATAAGTGTACCCTCTGTTGACTGCCCAGTCTTACTACTCAATAGATTTTTTTTTAAAGGCTGCTTGGGTGAATTCTAACTGCAAACTTCCAAAAAAGCAAGTATTCTGGTTTTATACTAGGTATCTGGCAAAACAGAATATAATTTGAAGATTGGAAGCCAAACATTGAAACCATTTTATTGTAAGCAGATGTCACAGTTTTAAAATATAGCCCCCAAATTCTTTGATACTCCCCCTATTGAGATGTGGGATCTATATCCTGAACCATCTCTGGAATTTGGGCCCTGTGACTGCTTGACCAATGGAGCATAGTGGAAGTTATGCTGGACTAGTTTCCAGAACTTTGAAAAAAAAAACAAAAACTGACATTTCTACTTCCTCTCTCTTTGTGCACTCAATTTTGGAGCCCTGAGGCTCCATATAAGAAATATTTGGCTACCTGCTGTGACATGACCCCAGAGAGAGGTGCTGGTGGATGTTGATGTTGTGTGTAGGTGTTCTGGCTGAGCACAGCTGAAGTCCTTGCTGGCAACCAGCATCAACCATCAGACATGTGACTGATGGAGTCTTTGAGAAGATTCCAGCCCCTAGCCTTCAAGTCCTTCCAGCTGAGGCCCCAGACATAGCAGAGTAGATACTCCATCATGATGAACTCTTTCCAGATTCTTGAAGCATAAATTCAGCAAGTCTAATAAAACAGTTGTTTTAAGTTTCTAAGTTGTGAGGCAATATGTTACACACAGAATAGTAACTAGAACAGCAAGTACTCCTAAAACATACCAGCCTCAGTTTCAGTGCCTCAGCACAACGACAGTCTTTAAGTTTTGGAGGACACTGAAGTGGGGCGGGGGAGTGGGATGCAGTTTGGAAATAACTTCAGACAATGCAGATATGTCCCTTGCCAAGAAGTATGCTCATCCTTAAACCCCAGTATTTTGAATTGCTCTATTAATACTATAAGTGTCTTCCTAAGTTCATACACTTAGCAGTTTGTGAAACCTATTTGGATGCTGTGCTATGAGTGCTACTTCTATTTTGGGATTGTCCTAAGCTGCTTTGTAAGAGATATAACTTAATGATGCTGAGCCTTGGCCTTGGGATGAAAAAAAAACATAATTAATAGTATAATTTTATAACCGTAGTTATCAGGCAACTTTCAGGACAGTTTGTTCCATCTTGTCAGTATAGACTATTAGTAACAGCAAGATTGACAATTTATACCCTGTTCAGGTGTGATGCCAGTGGACTCCACCACTATGGCAAGTCACATGACAGTGATGACCCTTTGGATCAGTAGAATGTGAGAAGACCCAACCAAGACTTTATTTTGAGCCCCTGTTTTCTAGGTGTTCCATGCACATGTTGGATGTCACTGATGCAAGTGAGAAAGTGCATCCAGTATGGCCTCACAGTAAGGAGGACAACTGAAGCCTGCATCAGACCACTCTGGACCCCTTGCTGTAAGACAGCCTTTGGCTGGGATGCATATTCTTACTATAATGCTGATGCTATATTTTATCCTTGTCCTTCAGTAAAGTGTAGATTTGTAAGAATTGTGGTTAAGTCTTGTGAGTCTTCTTTAGTGTCTTTTTTAAATCTCCTGCGAGGAAATAAAGACTTTATCATCCTAGGGTTGGTAGCTGGGTGTACAAACAAAACAAAACAAAGCAAACAAAAACTGAGAACAGGCAGATTAACAAGAGAAAAAGCATACAACTTTATTAATTTTTAATATGTCCACAAGGGAATTATAAGAAAAAACTAACACCCCACAAAACCATGAGATGTGGGAGTTTACAAACCATCTTAATAGGGAAAGGGAAGAGAGATGTTGGTTACTTAGGGGAGAATAAATGATTTTTAGGAAAGATGAATGGGTCCTTAGAAGAATAGATGGGAGATAATGATAGATTCAGACAAAGTTTGTCAGGGTGTTGTCAACTTCTAGTTTCTGCTCCCGTAATAAGAGTCCATCTTCCTAGTGGAGGGAACTCCTGGGGAGATGGTTTATAACAATGGAGTTTATTTTGGAAGATTTGCCTTTAGGTAGGCAAAGGGAGTTCAAAGAAAGATTCTCCTTTCATTTGCTGTTTTTCAAAATGCCTCAACCTCAAAATAGTCAATATACCAAAACTTATATTTTGGGTATATTCTGGGGTGCCATCTCGTGAACTACGTCACTGTCATATTTTGGGGTGGTATAGTCTTATTTATAACACTTCTTTAGTGTCTAATTGGCATAGTGTGGATTTCTTAAGTATATTTTTGTACTGGTTTGACACTACACCAACATATACATATAACATGCTCACATCATTAGCCACTTCATTGGCTAAGCTACTCCTTTTCTTACTTCATTCTATGGTGACTTCTACTCTTTACTATTCCTGAAATTCACTATAGTTTTGACTGGGACCAAGGGATGAAAAGGCTGCTGTCAAGATGAAATATTAAAGTACATTTTTGAAGTTGAAAAGATAAATACCGCAGTTCTGTGTACTACTAGGAAAATACCCATAGCCTATTGTAGGAAATGGCTTTTTTAGTGACAAGGTCAAAGAACATATTTCCAGAGACTCAGAGAGATGTATTGGTGTTTAGTCAATATTCCCTTACCACCAGACAGTTCCCCAGTGAAGTTTTCCATTTTAGAGAAAGTCTTCTTTTTTTTTTTCTTTTTATTAGTAAACTTTAAGTTTTAGGGTACATGTGCACAATGTGCAGGTTTGTTACATATGTATTCATGTGCCATGTTGGTGTGCTGCACCCATTAATTCGTCATTTAGCATTAGGTATATCTCCTAATGCTGTCCCTCCCCCCTCCATTCACCCCACAACAGTCCCGGAGTGTGATGTTCCCCTTCCTGTGTCCATGTGTCAATTCCCACCTATGAGGGAGAACATTCAGTGTTTGGTTTTTTGTCCTTGTGATAGTTTACTGAGAATGATGGTTTCCAGTTTCATCCATGTCCCTACAAAGGACATGAACTCATCATTTTTTATGGCTGCATAGTATTCCATGGTGTATATGTGCCACATTTTCTTAATCCAGTCTATCGTTGTTGGACATTTGGCTTGGTTCCAAGTCTTTGCTATTGTGAGTAGTGCCACAATAAACATACGTGTGCATGTGTCTTTATAGCAGCATGATTGATAGTCCTTTAGGTATATACCCAGTACTGGGATGGCTGGGTCAAATGGTATTTCTAGGTCTAGATCCCTGAGGAATCGCCACACTGACTTCCACAATGGTTGAACTAGTTTACAGTCCCACCAACAGTGTAAAAGTGTTCCTATTTCTCCACATCCTCTCCAGCACCTCTTGTTTCCTGACTTGTTAATGATCGCCATTCTAACTGGTGTGAGATGGTATCTCATTGTGGTTTTGATTTGCATCTCTCTGATGGCCAGTGATGATGAGCATTTTTTCATGTGTTTTTTGGCTGCATAAATGTCTTCTTTTGAGAGTGTCTGTTCATGTCCTTTGCCCACTTTTTGATGGAGTCGTTTGTTTTTTTCTTGTAAATTTGTTTGAGTTCATTGTAGATTCTGGATATTAGCCCTTTGTCAGATGAGTAGGTTGTGAAAATTTTCTCCCATTTTGTAGGTTGCCTGTTCATTCTGATGGTAGTTTCTTTTGCTGTGCAGAAGCTCTTTAGTTTAATGAGATCCCATTTGTCAATTTTGGCTTTTGTTGCCATTGCTTTTGGTGTTTTAGATATGAAGTCCTTGCCCATGCCTATGTCCTGAATGGTATTGCCTAGGTTTTCTTCTAGGGTTTTTATGGTTTTAGGTCTAACATGTAAGTCTTTAATCCATCTTGAATTAATTTTTGTATAAGGTGTAAGGAAGGGATCCAGTTTCAGC
>NW_026655015.1:0-7712 GCF_009828535.3 Hylobates moloch
GGGCAACATGGCAAGACCCCATCTCTACAAAAAATTTAAAAATTAGCATGCCTGAGGTCCCAGGATAGCAATGCTTTGGTCAAGGATGAGTCCATGTACGACGGTGGTCTCATGAGACTATAATGAAGCTGAAAAATTTCTACTGCCCAGAGATGTTGCAGCACACCACATTACCTGCATTGGTGGTGGTAACTGGTCTAAACAAGCCTGTGCTGCAGTCATATAAAAGCACAGCACATACAATCACGTCTTCAGTTCTGTTTACACGATGAATCACATTTTTTGATTTGTGTATGATACAACCTTGCACCTTGGAGACGAAGCCTACTTGGGCACAGTGGGTTAGGTTTTTGATGAGCACATACAATTATGTACACAACCTAATACTTCACCATGATGACAAACGACTGTGTTACTGGTTTATACATTTACCGTACTTTGTTATTTTACAGCATCCTCCTACTTATAAAAAAGAAAGTAAATTGTAAAACAGCCTCGGTGGGTCCTTCAGGAGGGTCTTCCAGGAGAAGGTATTGTTATCCTAGGAGGTGATGGCTCCGTGCACGTATTGTCCCTGAAGGCCCTCCAGTGTGACAAGAGGTGGAGAGGAAGACAGTGACACTGAACACCCTGGCCCTGTGGAGGCCTAGGCAGCTCTGTGTGTGTGTGTGTGTGTGTGTGTGGGTGTGTGTGTGGCTGATGTGTGTGTGTGTGTGTGTGTGTGTGTGTGTGTGTTGTGGAGGCCTAGGCTGATGTGTGTGTGTGTGTGTGTGTGTGTGTGTTATAGGGGCCTAGGAAGCTGTGTGTGTATGTGTGTGCATGCGTGTGTGTTGTGGAGGCCTAGGCTGATGGGTGTGCGTGTATGTTATTAGTTTTTAACAAAAGCTTCAAACGTTTTTAAAAATTTAATAGAAAGGAGCTTATAAAGGAGATAAATTATTTTTGTATAGTTGTATAATGTGTTTGTGTTTTAAGCTAAGTGTTTTTATAGATGAGTCAAAAATTTTTAAAAATTAAAATGTTGCTAAAGTTAAAAAGTTACAGTAAGTTAAGGTTAATTTATTATTGAAGAACCAAAAATATTTTTGACAAACTTGGTGCAGCCAAAGTGTCTGGTATTTACCGAAGCCACAGCAGTGTGCAGCCGTGTCCTGACCTCACGTTCAGGTGCCACTTACTCACCAAGTCACTGACTCACCTGGGCAACCTCCACTCCTGCCAGCTCCAGTCATGGGAAATGTCCTACACAGCTGTTTTTTTTTCCCCTTCTATACCATCTTTTTACTGTACCTTTTCTGTGTTTAAATACGTCTAGATACACGAACACTTACCATTAAATATGTCCAGACACACGAACACTCACCACTGTGTTACCACTGCCCACAGCATTCAGTGCACTAACACGCTGCACAGGACTGCGGACTGGGTGTGTCAGGCTGTACCAGCCAGGTCTGTGTGAGCAAACTCGATGTTTACACAACGAAATCGCCCATTTGGAACATACCCCCCTGACTGAGTGACGCCTGGCCGCACTGATTTCTAATCCCCCACACGAAGCCGATCTCCCTCTGCTGCTGCCGATTCTCAGAACAAGCTCTGACTCCCCCACACTGCAGCCTGCCTGGCTCCCACAGCCCACGCCAGGACACCCCTCTGTGGACTCCCTTCCCCCGACATGGGCTTGGGCACCCTGCGCGGCTGCCCTCGCCAAGACGCCCTCCCCACCCTGCTACACTCTTAGGGGCACAGCCTGAGGATGGGGCCTCCTCAAACTTTACACCCCCAGGGCCTCTTCTGCCTGATTCTCTTCCCAGACCTGCTGAACTGCATGGGAAAGGGAAGTCATTATTATTTTTAACTATGGTATTAGTCATTGTGCATCTAGGACCCAAGTGCTTTTTTTGTTTTTTAAAGCAAGTCCATTGGGATGTGTTTCTATAGAGAATTTTTTTTTAATGGAAAGGTTTATGGCTATATTTATTTTTACTGTTGCAAGGGCAATCAACAGAATACCGTGATCTTGTGACTTCTGAGTTATTAATATTTTGCAGGAAAGATGCTTGTTAAAGTTCATCGTAAGCTGGACAAACCCTTAAAGAGTCTATTGTTATTGTGGGTTCACATCGAGAACTTACTTTCCCTGCCACAAACACCTTCTCTCTCTGGTTTCCACGGGGAGCCAGGCTCGGTAAGCCTGCAGGCAGGAGGCTTCCATCGGCTGGCTTCAGTTTTACTGGTATACTTTGCCAAATGAAATACGGTCACCCTACAAGGGCAGTTGTTCAGAACAGGCCTCTGCCCTTCAGCTTGGCACATATACCTAAGGCCACGTTCTGAGCGATTTCCCAAGAAAAAAACATTTACTCACAATGTTATTGCATTTTGGATTGAGACAAAAATCATTAAATATTTCATTTATTCAGTTTTATCTGCCTTCTCAAAAAGCTGAATTGTCCTAATTAGAATATCGGTATTTTTCAAAAATACAGGATTACATCTTAATCCAACTTAATACTATTAAATATTAGTAATACATTAAAAATATTTGTTCCAGAAGAGTGTTGACAGGAGAAAAAAATCTGACTGGATACGGTGGCACACGAAGGCGAGGTGAGTGGATCACTTGAGGTCAGGAGTTCAAGACCAGCCTGGCCAACATGGTGAAACCCTGTCTCTACTAAAAATACAAAAATTAGCAGGGTGTGGTGGCGGGCGACTGTAATCCCAGCTACTCGGGAGGCTGAGACATGAGAATTGCTGGAACCCAGGAGGCAGAGGTTGCAGTGAGCTGAGACTGGCACTGTACTTCAGCCTGGGTGACAGAGCGAGACTGTCTCAAAAAAAAAAAAATTTTAAAGAAAAATCCACTATAAATTTTGAGAAAATCATAACCAATTTCATACTGTAGCATCTCAGTTTTATAAATATATTAATGTATATTTATTCATAAAATAATACGTGTAAAGAAGATTTATGAGTGAAATTATTTTTATGTTTGTGTTAGCTTTAAAATACCCATTTTAAAACAAGGGGGGAAGCAAGCGGATAATACAAAACTGCTAAAATGCGGACACGTGAAGCTGGATGATGGTCACGGGTGTTTATCACTGGACATGCCCTATGCTTACGTGTTTGAAGATGCTCCAGTAGAAAATGGAAAAACTATATGCCCAACGCTAAGAGTGGATATTTACTGCTAACACCCTTTATCAGGTGGTATGATTGTTGATGGCTTTATTTTCTTCTTTATATTTTCTGTAATTTCTACAATGAATATGTACGTATAATCAGACAAAAAAGCCAAGAAACATCCATGTGTTTTTCTGGTCCTTCATTCATCCCACAAACACTTGCTGAGCACCTGCTGTGAGCCAGGCTCCGAGCCGGCTGCTGGGTAGAGTGCCACACCCCAGGGAACACTCAGCCCTCGTGGACTCACCTCTGGGCTTGCCCGGCCTAAGCCCCGCAGTAACAGCTGGGGTGAAGCCTGAGGGAGGTGAGAGCCTGCAATGCCTGCTGGCCCAGCACCATGGCCGGGTTTTACAGGCGTCAGAACCAAGCCTGGAGCCTGGGAGTCTTCTGATTGTCAGAAATAAAGGTCCGCAACAGACGGCTCTCCAAAACGTTCCTCCCCTGCTGCAGAAAGTCAGTCACCCCAGGCGCTGCTCTGTCCCCGACAGCCAAGTCCACCAGGAGAGGTAGAGGGACAGGGGTCAGCCCCAGGCCTCCTCTGGCAGGGGTGGGGGTGTGGGGGCAGTGCTTAGGCTGCCTGGCTGGGTCTAAGGTCTGGAGAGGAAGGTGCGTGATTTTTTCTTAATGTAAAGATATAGAGAGGAATCTTACCTGCAGAGGCACCAGAGGACAAATCCCAGTCCACAGTAAGGGTCCAGGCAGATGGCCACTTCTCTAGAGGGGTAAAGTTCACACTGCAGCTTAATGGAACGGCAGAAGGCACTGGTGGCTGCGTGAGACATCTGCAAAATACAAGGCTGTGTTAAATGCATCGGACCCGACACCCTGAGACACCCGGGGGAAAACAGGGCTGCACTGAACACAAGGCTGTGTTAAATGCATCAGACCCGACACCCTGAGACACCTGGGGGGAAAACAGGGCTGCACTGAATGCATGGGACTTCATACCCAAGGATACCTACAAGACAATAAAGCCACATTAAATGCATGGGGCCTGACACCCAAAGACATCTTTAAGACAATAAGGCCACATGAAATGTATGCTGGCCTGGTGCAGTGGCTCATACCTGTAATCAAAACACTTCAGGAGGCCAAGGTGGGATGGTCACTTGAGCCCAGGAGTTCCAGGCTGCAGTGAGCTATGATTACCGCTGCACTCCAGCCTCGACAACAGAGTGAGACCCTGTCTCTTCAATAAATTTTAGAGAACAAAACCCAAAAAACAACAAATGCACGATACCTGGCCCCAAAGGCCCAAAGCTGTTTTTAGGACTGGCGATGACTGTCACCAAGCTGGGCTATGTTGTGTCTGGGGAATGTGTGTGGCTGATATTTTCACTGGAGTTCTCATTTTCAATGAGTAAACCTCACTCAGAACTGCTGGTCCTCCAGGACCTAGCAACTCTAGCTATTGAAATAGTGCGTTTGAACAGCAAGTCATGCAGGAAGGGGTTCTCGTGTGATCCACTCTCTAACACACCGTCCCACAGGTAGAGGCGGCACCACGGCGCATTCCTCCACTGGTTGAGGCTCTGCCTCATTCACGGCTGTCTCCACGGCTGGACGTAGCCTCTGCTGTGCAGCACGTGGCCAGCAAGACCTGCTGGGTAGCTCACTCATCTTAATGATCAGAAAGTGAAGGCTCACAGAAGCTAAAGATTTTGCTGCCTGTGACGTAAGTTAGAGCTGGAGTTAGAGCCCAGGTCCTCCTACACTCCAATGCCCTTCACCATCTTCCGCCATCCTGCATGGAGATGGTGGCCAAAATCCAATCACCCCATCATGACCAGACAGTGAAGAGCTTCCGCATCTTCCTCTTCCCTAATCCCTGTAATAGTCCCCTACAGTCCGTGTGTAATGTCAATTATTTTGAAATACAATAAAATATATTAATAAGATCCATTTTCTCACAGAAGCTTTCTAGCCCAACAAACCTCAGAGGAAAAAGGAAGTCAAAGCAGCATACAAAATGGTCTGATTTTTGCGGTTTTAAAACACGTCACGGCTGGGTGAGGTGGCTCATGCCTGCGATCCCAGCACTTTGGGAGGCCGAGGCGGGCAGATCACAAGGTCAGGAGATCAAGAACATCCTGGCTAACACAGTGAAACCCCATCTCTACTAAACATACAAAAAATTAGCTAGGGGTGGTGGTGCGTGCCTGTAGTCCCAGCTACTCAGGAGAATCGCTTGAACCAGGAGGGCGGAGGTTACAGTGAGCTGAGATTGCGCCACTGCACTCCAGCCTGGGTGACAGAGCAAGACTCCATCTCAAACAAACAAACAAAAAACATGTCACAAGTTGATCTGAAGTAGAATGTCACCAGAGCTAAACTGTAAAGGGACCAGCACAGAGCCTTGTAATAACTGGGGGAATCCAAACGCCTGGCTCCCCATCATTCATTCATCACTCCAGCAAGAGGTGAGAGAACTTGGGGGTGGGAGTCCTCCCACTGTAAAACATTCCATCACTATTGGAAGTTCTGCCCGGGAGAAGGCTTCATAACTGTTTTACTATATTCATACAGAGGAAAGAAGAATTATTATGTAATGTAAAATGTAAATAATTCTTTTTAGCTTGCTTTTAAGGCAAATTTTTGTTGAAAGGAGAAATGAGACTGAATTTATGAAACATCCATCCAGACTCCTGCCTCCCTGGATTAGGAGTTAGTCAAATCCTGCCTCCTAAAATTACCCACCCACTCAGACCAGCGACTAGAGCAAGCCTGCCCTGAACAGCTGCTCTGTGCAAAGCAGTATTTCTAGGTGGAGAATTGAGTTCTTCAGCTTAGCAAATACTAAATACCGAGAGCTTGTGATCAGGCACTGTGTTAAGCGCTGGAGATGAACTTCAGAGTAAGACACAGCTCTGCCCTCAGGATCCAATGTGGATTCAGAGACGAGGGCATGGACAACCGCGTGTGGAGTGTAAGAGAGGGTGCTCCCAACACCCTAGCCGTGGGTCACAAAGCCAGCGGGGCCTTCGCGGGACTTCAGCAGAGAAACAGGAATCGACACCAGTTAAAGAAAAGCAGCCAAGAAAGTTCTGATGATCTACTCTACGTGAGACGCTGAGACTGTAAGCGGGACACGAAAATGGTGTGATTGGAAGCAGGTGCTTCTTTTTTGGCTCTGACAGTGGGAGGGTCACAGCTAACTTCAGACTGCAGTAAGTCAATCACCTTCATCTGAAAACATTTCTTTTTAAAAGCTTTGGAAAAATTATTTTATTTCATATTGTAGCTATTTTGGTATTCCACCTCAGTTCTACTAAGAGGTGGATGGAGCGTGAGAACTGTGCGAGGCAAAGCCAGCTCACCCGTCAGACCCACAGATGGGGGCAGAGGGTGCACAAGGCTGCAAAGTCCCCAAGGGCGGCGGGGGGCGGGGTTTGCAGGGCACCTCGACGAGGGCGGCGTCTGAGCTGAGAGGGTCATGATGATTCCTAATAGAGCCCAGGTTAAAATGCTAGAAAGTGCAGTGTGCAGAGATGTATCACAGAGCATTTGGATTTGAGAACCAGCAAGAGAGAAAAACATTCGCAGTGTTCCACTGTTGGCTACTGAGACCGTGTTCACATAAAAACATACTTGGGACATTTGCACAGAATCAGTCAGCCTGGTTAATGATGGAAATGGTCATACGTGTCATACTGTGAATGAAACACGTACGTATACCTCTCTCCACATCTCAGAGTCTGACTACACGAGAGGTGCTGAGAGCCAGCACACGGCCTGCCACCTCCAGCACGCTCCACAGTCACCTCCACGGCCACCTCCTGCAGCCGCCCCACTCACCTTTACGCCAGCTAGCATCCCAGTTGTGGACACGCTGAAGTCGAGATATGCGAGGGTGTCTGGGTTGCAAGGTTTGCAGATCTGGGCAGGCCGCTTCTTTGGCAAATCATCTGGAGAGGAACACGGCTATCAGCAGGTCCGGCCTGAACAAGGCCGTGAGCAAACCACCTTCTCCAGCCAAAGCACTGACCTGTGTCCAGGATGAGGGGCCACGTCCTGACGTCCACAGCCGCCGCCGCCTCCCTGGACCGCAGCAACTTACAGATCAGCTGTGTCGTCATCAGACAGGCAGAGCGACTCACCTGGCATCAGAGAGCGAGAATGGAGCCATGAACGTGGGCCCAGATGAAAGCGTGCTCACTTCTCACGGGTCTCCTGCTCACTACGCACGCTAAAACCATGTGGCTTTAACGGGCAGATGAGGTTACCGAGCCCACTGTTTCCTCCTGCTGGCTGAGGTAGGACAGAGCTAGGAGTCTGGTTGTGGAGGCACGGGGGCAGGGCGTGCGGCCTGAAGCTGCCGCATCTGCACTTCCTGGGTCCAGCACATCCACAGTGTCGCGACCACGTGCCGAAAAGAGCTCACTGCTCACACCATTAGCTCTGTTATCCCGGAAACGTCACACACACCCAGACACATCGCGCATAGTTCTCCTGGAAACCTCACACACACCCAGACACATCGCACATAGTTCTCCTGGAAACACCACACACACCCAGACACA
>NW_026655016.1:0-7711 GCF_009828535.3 Hylobates moloch
AAGAAGAAGAAGAAGAAGAAGAAGAAGAAGAAGAAGAAGAAGAAGAAATATTGGAAGATTGAAAGGGAGAAGGGAAAGTTACCTAGCTATGAGGGCTGTCTTTTCAATTCAAGACTAAACACACCAGCCAACCCTCCAGTTGATCTGTTAAAGATGTTGCAGAAACAAAGGAACATGGATTCCATGGATGCTACTGAGACCCCTACTGACATGTTGGTGACCCTGTCACCTGAAGTTGCTCTCAGAGCCCACAGTCACCTACCCATGTTATCACTGCAACCAGAGATACCACAGAAACAGAAAATAAATATTCTTTCTCCTTAAAAAAAAAAAATCTCCTGCAAGGCTTCGCATGGGCCAAATCTTACTGGAAACTTGCTAGCAAGGGAGCCTGGGAAAACTGCTTGGCATTGTTCCAGCTCCCTGCCAAAAAGCAAAGAAGGGTTTGAATGAAGCTGAGAGCCAGCAGGCAACCAACCAGAATACCAGATAACGTATTCTTTCACATGTTTTAAGATCCAACAGAAATTTGTTAGAGGAGGAACACTATTAACTATTAACCTCTCTAGAAATTACAGCACCAGACAATTAAAGACATTTAGAAAAAATAAATAACTAGCAGCTACCCACAGTCACAAAAATATTAGTACTGAATTACAGCTGTCAAAGTATATATGATAGCTTACACTGTACATGGAGAGAATTAATAGAACGAAGAAATGCCAAACCTACGGACTATATTTATACTCATAATGCACAGTGAGGAAAAATTGGTGTGGGCAACTTTAGAAAGCCTTCAAGAGGAGATCAAAGGTAACGTGCCCTTGTAGGGGAGGTAGGATTTGAATGAAAGGAAGTTATTTTACATTGATAGAAAACATAAGCAAGGGAACAGAGGCTAAATGGAAGTAACAAGTATATGGAGAATGTGGAAGAAGGAGTAAGGCAAGAAAAATCAGTCTCACTCAAGGATTTGAACATTAAAATAGGGTCCAATATGGGGGATATAAAGTTATACTTAAGGTGTGGAAAACTACAGAGTATTGAGGAAATGATGAAAATAGATTCCTTTGAAGTTCACTTTGTTAGATTTTATTTCACAGTCTTCTATCTGAGAAAGACTGATATTTCATTCTTGATTACAATCTATAAACAGTGATTAGCCTAAAATATATGGAAGTTTGTTTGCGGGGGTCTCCTAAATCTGACTTGAGGTGTGATTTTGAGTGGTATTTGCAACAACGTTCCACTTTTTCTGACTTCCTTTTCCTTTCCATACTAATTTGTCCCCCAATTCTATCATACTATATAAACACTTACACGACATTAATATCAGCAATAGGAACAAACCACTCTGAGAATGAACGTAGTTTAACAGTTATGAGAATGAATTCTGGAGCAAACTACATAAATTCAAAACCCAACTCCACAAGTACTACTTACATGACCTTTGATTTACTTAAAATTTTATTGGCTTCATCTTTAAAACGGAGTGATGGAAGAATTTATCATCTCACATTGTTGTCAGGATTAAATGCATTGATAATGTTAAGCACTGGCCTTAGGGCTTGACATATACAATATCATGTAAGTGTTAGCTTTATTTTCTCTATTATCCCCAGCACGTAGTTTCTAACTTGTGCGTAAGTTCTCCATTTTGACAAAGGCATCATTATCCCCTGTGGCAACTCATTTCATTTTGGACCACTGAAATCATGAAATCTTCTCTATACGTTTCTTCATATTGAATTTGTTATAACTTCCAACCATTGTTTCCATTTCTACCTTTGACACTACCTAGAATTCATGCACCACATTCTCTCTTGAGTAGGGCAAGCTTTCCTAGATTGAGACAGAAATAACTGCCATCTTCCAAATTTTCCTATTTTGCTCATATTAATAGCATAGTTCTTATATTACTACTTCATATTATGTATTTCTTAGACCTACATGAACTTCATTATTTGCCTTTGGATCTGTTTCCATTTGCCAAAATCATTCTCAAACATCCTAGTAACACTGCAATATCATGTCCAAACATATGCATGCACACTGGGGAACTCTCAAATGGCCAGTAGGACAGACATAAGTAGACCGGGGGCCTTCTACTCCCCCACTGATCACCTGTGTATGAAACTGTCCCTGTCACCTGCAAACTGTTACTTCTTTAGACACAGTGTTCAAAATAATCTCCCTTACTTGGACTAATAAACTGAATGGAGATAATCCCAGAAGAGAGGGACAAAGATACACTATCGGAGCTCCCCCTTCACATTTGTGTTCAGCAAATTTAAGCGTAAAACTGAAACACTTATGCTGCTTTCAAATGATCAATGTTCACAGAAGTGTGTCATAGTAACTATGGATTAAAAATTATAATAACATGTATTAAATTAACATAACATCTTAACAGGGTCAAATATTTTTAGTGATTTTTACAGATAAATCTTTCCTCTAAGAATGCTAACCTATTATTTAATGAAACTGTGTTAAAAATTAAAATCAATTGTTTTTTCCCTCAGCCATTGTATTTTATATTAGCAATGTGTTTTTTCACATATGTTTCATATGTGTATATATGTGTTTCTCATATATATAGCACACATATAGCAACGTGTTTCATGTATGTTTTGTATACATACACACATATAATACAAGGCAGTGAAGAACCATTGTGTGTGTGTATATGTATGTGTATGTGTGTATATGTGTGTGTGTGTGTATATATATATACATATATATATATATATATGCTGTATACCAACATTGCCCAGTGCTAAAACTATATCTGACTTCAAGGAAATATTATAAAAATAGAATTATGAAAATTCCAAAAGACAAACCTTTTCTAATAGTTGTACCATATGTCACCATATCTTATAAAATTATACATTAACTTGAGAAAATTCAGATAAAAATATTTTACTAACAATAGAGGGGGGTGGAGCCAAGATGGCCGAATAGGAACAGCTCCGGTCTAGAGCTCCCAGCATGAGCAACACAGAAGATGGGTGATTTCTGCATTTCCATCTGAGGCACCAGGTTCATCTCACTAGGGAGTGCCAAATAGTGGGTGCAGGACAGTCGGTGCAGTGCACCGTGCGTGAGCCAAAGCAGGGTGAGGCATTGCCTCACTCGGAAAGTGCAAGGGGTTGGGGAGTTCCCTTTCCTAGTCAAAGAAAGGGGTAACAGATGGCACCTGGAAAATCGGGTCACTCCCACCCTAATACTGTGCTTTTCCAATGGGCTTGGAAAACGGCACACCAGGAGATTGTGTCCCACACCTGGCTCGGAGGGTCCTATGCCCACGGAGTCTCGCTGATTGCTAGCACAGCAGTCTGAGATCAAACTGCAAGGTGGCAGCGAGGCTGGGGGAGGGGTGCCCACCATTGCCCAGGCTTGCTTAGGTAAACAAAGCAGCCAGGAAGCTCGAACTGGGTGGAGCCCACCACAGCTCAAGGAGGCCTGCCTGCCTCTGTAGGCTCCACCTCTGGGGGCAGGACACAGACAAACAAAAAGTCAGCAGGAACCTCTGTAGACTTAAATGTCCCTGTCTGACAGCTTTGAAGAGAGTAGTGGTTCTCCTAGCATGCAGCTGGAGATCTGAGAACGGGTAGACTGCCTCCTAAAGTGGGTCCCTGACCCCCAAGCAGCCTAAATGGGACGCACCCCCGAGTAGGGACAGACTGACACCTCACTCGGCCAGGGACTCCTCTGAGACAAAACTTCCAGAGGAACGATCAGACAGCTGAATTTGCGGTCTCACGAAAATCCGCTGTTCTGCAGCCACTGCTGCTGACACGCAGGAAAAAAGGGTCTGGAGTAGAACTCTAGCAAACTCCAACAGACCTGCAAGCTGAGGGTCCTGTCTGTTAGAAGGAAAACTAACAAACAGAAAGGACACCCACAGCAAAAACCCATCTGTACATCATCATCATCAAAGACCAAAAGTAGAAAAACCTACAAAGATGGGGAGAAAACAGAGCAGAAAAACTGGAAACTCTAAAAGGCAGAGCACCTCTCTTCCTCAAAAGGAATGCAGTTTCTCACCAGCAATGGAACAAAGCTGGACAGAGAAAGACTTTGACGAGTTGAGAGAAGAAGGCTTCAGACGATCAAACTACTCCAAATTACAGGAGGAAATTCAAACCAATGGCAAAGAAGTTAAAATCTTTTGAAAAAAAAATATAGATGAATGTTTAACTAAGATAACCAATGCAGAGAAGGGCTTAAAGGAGCTGATGGAGCTGAAAGCCAAGTTTTGAGAACTACGTGAAGATTGCAGAAGCCTTGGTAGCCAATGCGAACAACTGGAAGAAACGGTATCAGCGATGCAAGATGAAATGAGTGAAATGAAGCAAGAAGGGAAGTTTAGAGAAAAAAGAATAAAAAGAAATAAACAAAGCCTCCAAGAAATATGGGACTATGTGAAAAGACCAAACCTATGTCTGATTGGTGTACCTGAAAGTGACGGGGAGAATGGAACCAAGTTGGAAAACACTCTGCAGGATATTATCCAGGAGAACGTCCCCAATCTAGCAAGGCAGGCCAACATTCAGATTCAGGAAATACAGAGAACGCCACAAAGATACTCCTTCAGAAGAGCAACTCCAAGACACATAATTGTCAGATTCACCAAAGTTAAAATGAAGGAAAAAATGTTAAGGGCGGCCAGAGAGAAAGGTCGGGTTACCCACAAAGAAAAGCCCATCAGACTAACAGCTGATCTCTCAGCAGAAACTACAAGCCAGAAGAGAGTGGGGGCCAATATTCAACATTCTTAAAGAAAAGAATTTTCAACCCAGAATTTCATATCCAGCAAAACTAAGCTTCATAAGTGAAGGAGAAATCAAATACCTTACAGACAAGCAAATGCTGAGTGATTTTGTCACCACCAGGCCTGCCCTAAAAGAGCTCCTGAAGGAAACACTAAACATGGAAAGGAACAACCAGTACCAGCCACTGCAAAAACATGCCAAATTGTAAAGACCATCGAGGCTAGGAAGAAACTGCATCAACTAACAAGAAAAATAACCAACTAACATCATAATGACAGGATCAAATTCACACATAACAATATTAACTTTAAATGTAAATGGGCTAAATGCTCCAATTAAAAGACACAGACTGGCAAATTGGATAAGGAGTCAAGACCCATCAGTGTGCTGTATTCAGGAAACCCACCTCATGTACAGAGACACACATAGACTCAAAATAAAGGGGTGGAGGAAGATCTACCTAGCAAATGGAAAACAAAAAAAGGCAGGGGTTGCAATCCTAGTCTCTGATAAAATAGACTTTAAACCAACAAAGATCAAAAGAGACAAAGAAGGCCATTACATAATGGTAAAGGGATCAATTCAACAAGAAGAGCTAACTATCCTAAATATATATGCACCCAACACAGGAGCACCCAGATTCATAAAGCAAGTCCTGAGTGACCTACAAAGAGACTTGAACTCCCACACAATAATAATGGGAGATTTTAACACCCCACTGTCAACATTAGACAGATCAATGGAGACAGAAAGTTAACAAGGATATCCAGGAATTGAACTCAGCTCTGCACCAAGCAGACCTAATAGACATCTACAGAACTCTCCACCCCAAATCAACAGAATATACATTTTTTTCAGCACCACACCACACCTATTCCAAAAATTGACCACATAGTTGGAAGTAAAGCTCTCCTCAGCAAATGTAAAGGAACAGAAATTATAACAAACTGTCTCTCAGACCACAGTGCAATCAAACTAGAACTCAGGATTAAGAAACTCACTCAAAACTGCTCAACTACATGGAAACTGAACAACCTGCTTCTGAATGACTATTGGGTACATAACGAAATGAAGGCAGAAATAAAGATGTTCTTTGAAACCAACGAGAACAAAGACACAACATACCAGAATCTCTGGGACACATTCAAAGCAGTGTGTAGAGGGAAATTTATAGCACTAAATGCCCAAAAGAGAAAGCAGGAAAGATCCAAAATTGACACCCTAACATCACAATTAAAAGAACTAGAAAAGCAAGAGCACACACATTCAAAAGCTAGCAGAAGGCTAGAAATAACTAAAATCAGAGCAGAACTGAAGGAAATAGAGACATAAAAAACCCTTCAAAAAATTAATGAATCCAGGAGCTGGTTTTTTGAAAAGATCAACAAAATTGATAGACCACTAGCAAGACTAATAAAGAAGAAAACAGAGAAGAATCAAATAGATGCAATAAAAAATGATAAAGGGGATATCACCACCGATCCCACAGAAATACAATCTACCATCAGAGAATACTACAAACACCTCTATGCAAATCAACTAGAAAATCTAGAAGAAATGGATAAATTCCTCGACAAATACACCCACCCAAGACTAAACCAGGAAGAAGCTAAATCTTTGAATAGACCTATAACAGGCTCTGAAATTGTGGCAATAATCAATAGCTTACCAACCAAAAAGAGTCCAGGACCTGATGGATTCACAGCTGAATTCTACCAGAGGTACAAGGAGGAACTGGTACCATTCCTTCTGAAACTATTCCAATCAATAGAAAAAGAGGGAATCCTCCCTAACACATTTTTTGAGGCCAGCATCGTCCTGATACCAAAGCCTGGCAGAGACACAACCAAAGAAGAGAATTTCAGACCAATATCCTTGATGAACATTGATGCAAAAATCCTCAATAAAATACTGGCAAACCAAATCCAGCAGCACATCAAAAAGCTTATACACCATGATCAAGTGGGCTTCATCCCTGGGATGCAAGGCTGGTTCAACATACGCAAATCAATAAATGTAATCCAGCATATAAACAGAACCAAAGACAAAAACCACATGATTATCTCAATATTTGCAGAAAAGGCCTTTGACAAAATTCAACAACCCTTCATGCTAAAAACTCTCAATAAATTAGGTATTGATGGGACATATCTCAAAATAATAAGAGCTATCTATGACAAACCCACAGCCAATATCATACTGAATGGGCAAAAACTGGAAGCATTCCCTTTGACAACTGGCACAAGACAGGGATGCCCTCTCTCACCACTCCTATTCAACATAGTGCTGGAAGTTCTGGCCAGGGCAATCAGGCAGGAGAAGGAAATAAAGGGTATTCAATTAGGAAAAGAGGAAGTCAAATTGTCCCTGTTTGCAGATGACATGATTGTATATCTAGAAAACCCCATTGTCTCAGCCCAAAATCTCCTTAAGCTGATTAGCAACTTCAGCAAAGTCTCAGGATACAAAATCAATGTACAAAAATCACAAGCATTCTTGTACACAAATCACAGACAAACAGAGAGCCAAATCATGAGTGAATTCCCATTCACAATTGCTTCAAAGAGAATAAAATACCTAGGAATCCAAATTACAAGGGATATGAAAGACCTCTTCCAGGAGAACTACAAACCACTGCCCAATGAAATCAAAGAGGATACAAACAAATGGAAGAACATTCCATGTTCATGGGTTGGAAGAATCAATATCGTGAAAATGGCCATACTGCCCAAGGTAATTTACAGATTCAATGCCATCCCCATCAAGCTACCAATGACTTTCTTCACAGAATTGGAATAAACTACTTTAAAGTTCATATGGAACCAAAAAAGAGACTGCATCGCCAAGTCAATCCTAAGCCAAAAAAACAAAGCTGGAGGCATCACACTACCTGACTTCAAACTATACTACAAGGCTACAGTAACCAAAACAGC
>NW_026655017.1:0-7711 GCF_009828535.3 Hylobates moloch
GAATGGAATGGAATGGAATGGAATGGAATGGAATGGAATGGAATGAAGTGCAATGGAACGGAATGGAAAGGAATGGAAAGAAATAAAATGGAATGGAATGGAATTAAACGGAATGGAATGCAATGGTGAAATAAAATATGAGCTGATATTGTGACACTTCAATCCAGCCAGGGTGACTGATTGACAACATTTTGAAATCAAAGTATAGAATACAATAGTGTGGAATGGAAAGGAATGGAATGCAATGGAATGGGATGGAATGGAATGGAATGGAATGGAATGGAATGGAATGGAATGGAATGGAAAGGAATGGAATGGGACAAAATGGAATGGAATGAAATGGAGTAGAATGGAAGGGAAGGGTGAAATAAAATGTGAGCTGACTTTGAGCCACTGCAATCCAGCCAGGGTGTCACATTGAGCACATTTTGGAAGAAAGTAATAGAATAGAATAGGGTGGAATGGAGTGGAATTGAATGGAATATAAAGGAATGGAATGGAATGGAACGGAATGGAAAGAAGTGGAATAGAATGCAATGTAATGGAAAGGAATGGAATGGAATGGAATAGAATGGAAATGAATGCAATGGAATGGAACGGAATACAATGGAATCGAATGGAACAGTGAAATAAAATGTGAGCTGACCTTCTGCCACTGCAATCCAGCTTCTTGAAAAAAGGAATACAACAGAGTAGTGTGGAAGGGAAAGGAATGGAATGGAATGGAATGGAGTGAAATAGAACAGAATGCAATTAAATGGAATGGAATGGGATGCAATGGAATTGAATGTAATGGAATGAAAAGGTGAAATTAAATGTGAGCTAATATTTTGCCACTGCAATCCATTAACGGTGACAGAATGAGAGCTTGTTGAAACAAATGAATAGAATAGAATAGTGTGGAATGGAATGGAATGGAATGGAATGGAATGGAAAACAATGGAATGGAATGCAACGGAATGGAATAGAACAGAACGGAACGGAATGGAATGCAATGGAATGGAAAGGAATGGAACGCAATGGAATGGATTAGAATGAAATGGAATGGAATGGAACACAGTGGAATGGAGTGCAATCGAACGGAATTGAATGAAATGGAACGGAATGGAATGGAATGGAATGGAATGGAATGGAATGGAATGGAATGGAAAAGTGAAATAAAATGTGAGCTGACATTGTGCCACGGCAATCCAGCCAGTTTGACAGATTGAAATCATGTTGAAAGAAAAGAATAGAATAGAATAGTGTGGAATTGCATGGAGTGGAATGGAATGGTATGAAGTGGAATGGATTGGAATGGAATGGAATGGAATGGAATGGAATGGAATGGAATGGAATGGAATGGAATGGAATGCAATGGAACGGAATGGAATGAAATGGAATGGAATGGAATGGAATCGAATGGTGAAATAAAATGTGAGCTGACATTGTGCCACTGCAATCCAGCCAGGGTGACAGATGTAGAGCTTGTTGAAAGAAAGTAATTGAATAGAATAGTGTGGAATAGAATGGAATGGAATGGAAAGGACTGGAACAGAATGGAATGAAATCAATGGAATGGAATGGAATGGAATGGAATGGAATGGAATGGAACGGTTAAATAAAATGTGAGCTGACATTGTGCCACTGCAATCCAGCCAGCGTGACAGATTGAGAACTTGTTGAAAGAAAGGAACAGAATACAATAGTGTGGAATGGAATAGAATGAAGTGGAATGGAATGGAATGGAATCGAATCGAATTGAATGGAATGGTGAAATAAAATTAGAGCTGATTTTGAGCCACTGCAATCCAGTCAGGGTGTCAGATTGAGAACTTTTTCGAAGAAAAGAATAGAATAGAATAATGTGGAATGGGGTGGAATGGAATGAAATGGAATGGAATGGAATGGAGGGCAATGGAAGGGAATGGAACTGAATGGAATGAAATGGAATGGAAAGGAACGTTGAAATAAAATGTGAGCTGACATTGTGGAACTGCAATCCAGCCAGGGTGACAGATTGAGAATTTCTTGAAAGAAAGGAATGGAATGAAGTGGAACGGAATGGAACGGAATGGAATGGAATGGAATGGAATGGAATGGGAAACAATGGAATGGAATGCAAAGGAATGGAATAGAACGGAATGGAACGGAACGGAATGCAATGGAATGGAAAGGAATGGAACGCAATGGAATGGATTAGAATGGAATGGAACGGAATTGAATGGAATGGAATGGAATGGAACACAGTGGAATGGAGTGCAATAGAACGGAATTGAATGAAATGCAACGGAATGGAATGGAATGGAATGGAAAAGTGAAATAAAATGTGAGCTGACATTGTGCCACGGCAATCCAGCCAGTTTGACAGATTGAAATCATGTTGAAAGAAAGGAAAAGAATAGAATAGTGTGGAATTGGATGGAGTGGAATGGAATGGAATGGAGTGGAATGGATTGGAATGCAATGGAATGGAATGGAACGGATTGGAATAAAATTGAATGGAATGGAATAAAGTGGAATGGAATGGAATGGAATGGAATGGAATGGAATGGAATGGAATGGAATGGAATGGAATGGAATGGAACGGTGGAATTAAATGTGAGCTGAAATTTTGCCACTGCAATCCAGCCAGGTTGACAGATTGAGAAATTGTTGAAAGAAAGGAACAGAATACAATAGTGTGAAATGGGATGGAATGAAATGGAATGGAATGAAGTGGGATGGAATGAAATGGAATGGAATGAAGTGGAATGGAATGGAATGGAATAGAATTGAATGGAATGGTGAAATAAAATGAGAGCTGATTTTGAGCCACTGCAATCCAGTCAGGGTGTCAGATTGAGAACTTTTTGGAAGAAAAGAATAGAAGAGAATAATGTGGTATGTGGTGGAATGGAATGGAATGGAATGGAGTGCAATGGAACTGAATGGAATGAAATGGATTGGAAAGGAACGGTGAAAAAAATGTGAGCTGATATTGTGGAACTGCAATCCAGCCAGGGTGACAGATTGAGAACTTCTTGGAAGAAAGGAATGGAATGAAGTGGAATGGAATGGAACGGAATGGAATGGAATGGAATAGAATGGAATGGAATGGAATGGAATGGAATGGAATGGAATGGAATGGAATGGAATGGAATGGAATGCAACGGAATGGAATGGAACGGAACGGAACGGAATGGCGCAGAATGGAACAGAACGGAATGGAACGGAATGGAATGGAATGGAATGGAATGGGATCTGAAGGGATGGGATGGGATAGGAAGGGAATTTATTTGATGCGATGGGATGGAATGCAATGGAATGGAACAGAATGGAATGGAATGGAATGAAACGGAATGGAATGGAATGGCGTGAAATGGATCAGAATGGAATGGAATGGAATGAAATGGAATAAAATGGAATGGAATGGAATGCTGAAGTAAAACGTGAGCTGACATTTTGACACTGCAATCCAGATAGGGTGAAAGATTGAGAACATGTTGAAATAAAGAAATAGAATACAATGCTGTGGAATTGAATGGAATAGAATGGAATTGAATGGTATGGAATAGAATGGGATGGGATGGAATGGAATGGTATGGAACGGAATGGAATGGAGAGCAATGGAATGGAACGTAACGGAATGGAATGAAATGGAGTGGAAAGGAATGGAATGGAATGGAATGGAATGGAATGGAATGGAATGAAATGGAATAGAATGGAATGCAACGGTGAAATAAAATGTGAGCTGATATTGTGCCACTACAATCCAGCCAGGTTGACAGATTGAGAACTTGTTGAAAGAAAGCAATAGTATAGGAAAGTGTGGAATGGAATGGAATGGAATGGAATGGAATGGAATGGATGGTAATGGAACGGAATGGAACGGAATGGAACGGAATGGACTTAAATGGATTGGAATGGAGGGGAATCTAATGGATTGGAATGGAATGGAATGGAAAACAATGGAATGGAATGGAAAGGAATGGTGAAATAAAATGGGTGCTGACATTGTGCGACTTCAATCCAGCCAGAGTGACAGATGTAGAGCTTGTTGAAAGAAAGTAATTGAATAGAATAGTGTGGAATGGAATGGAATGGAATGGAATGGAATGGAATGGAATGGAAAGGAATGGAAGGGAATGGAATGAAATCACTGGAATGGAATGGAATGGAATGGAATGGAATGGAATGGAATGGAATGGAATGGAAGGGTGAAAGAAAATGTGAGCTGATATTGTGCAACAGCAATCCAACCAGGTTGACAGATTGAGAACCTGTTGAAAGAAAGGAATACAATAGAATAGTGTGGAATGGAATGGAGTGGAATGCAATGGAGTAGAATTGAATGGACTGGACTGGAATAGAATGGAATGGAATGGAGGGCAATGGAGCGGAATGGAATGGAATGGAATGGAATGGAATGGAATTGAATGGAATGGAATAGAATGGAATGGAGGGAATTTAATGGAATGGAGTGCAATGGAATGGAATGGAACGGAACGGAGTGAAATGGAACGGAATGGAATGGAATGGAATGGAATGGAATGGAATGGAATGGAATGGACGTGTGAAGTAAAACGTAAGCTGACATAGTTGCCACTGCAATCCAGCCAGAGTGACAGATTGAGAACTTGTTGAAAGAAAGGAATGAAAGAGACTAGTGTGGAATGGAACGGAATGGAATGGAATGGAGTGCAATGGAACATAATTGAACGGAATGGAATGAAATGGAATGGAATAGAGTGGAATGGAATCGAATGGAATGGAATGGAATGGAATGGAATGGAGTGGAATGCAATGGAGTGCAAAGTAACAGAATGGAACGGAATGGAAAGAAATGGAATGGAATGGAATGGAATGGAATGGAATGCAATTGAATGGTGAAATAAAATGTGAGCTGATATTGTGCCACTGCAATCCAGCCAGGATGTCAGATTGAGAATTTGTTGAAAGAAAGCAAAAGAATAGAATAGTGCGGAATGGAATGGAATGGAAGGGTATGGAATGGAATGGAATGGAAGGGTATGGAATGGAATGGAATGGAAAGGAAGGGAGCGGAATGGAATGGAATGGAATAGAATGGAATGCAACGGTGAAATAAAATGTGAGCTGATATTTTGCGAATACAATCCAGCCAGGTTGACAGACTGAGAACTTGTTGAAATAAAGCAATAGAATAGAAAAGTGTGGATTAGAGTGGAATAGAATGGAATGGAATGGAAGGGAATGGAATGGAATGGAAGGGAATGGAAGGGAATGGAATGGAATGGAACGGATGGTAATGGAATGGAATGGAACAGAATGGACTTAAGTGCAATGGAATTGAGTGGAATCTAATGGATTGGAATGGAATGGAATGGAAAGGAATGGAAAGCAATGGAATGGAATGGAATGGAATGGAAAGGAACGGTGAAATAAAATATGTACTGACATTGTACCACTGCAATCCAGCCAGGGTGACAGATGTAGAGCTTGTTGAAAGAAAGTAATTGAATAGAATAGTGCAGAAAGGAATGGAAAGGAATGGAATGGAATGAAATCAATGGAATGAAATGGAATTGAACGCTGAAATAAAATGTGAGCTGATATTGTGCCACTGCTATCCAACCAGGTTGACAGATTGAGAACTTGTTGAAAGAAAGGAATACAATAGAATAGTGTGGAATGGAATGGAGTGGAATGCAATGGAATAGAATTGAATCGAATGGACTGGAATAGAATGGAATGGAATGGAGTACAATAGAGCAGAATGGAATGGAATGGAATGGAGTGGAATGGAATGGAATGGAATGGAATGGAATGGAATGGAATGGAATGGAATGGAATGGAATGGAATGGAATGGACTTGAATAGAATAGAACGGAATGGAAGGGAATTTAATGGAATGGAGAACAATGGAACGGAATGGAATGGAACGGAGTGAAATGGAACGGAATGGAATGGAATGGAATGGACGTGTGAAGTAAAACGTGAGCTGACATAGTTGCCACTGCAATCCAGCCAGAGTGACAGATTGAGAACTTGTTGAAAGAAAGGATTGAAAGAGACTAGTGTGGAATGGAACGGAATGGAATGGAATGGAGTGCAATGGAACATAATTGAACGGAATGGAATGAAATCTAATGGAATAGAGTGGAATGGAATGGAATAGAATGGAATGGAATGGAGTGGAAAGCAATGGAGTGCAATGTAACAGAATGGAACTGAATGGAAAGAAATGGAATGGAATGGAAAGAAATGGAATGGAATGGAATGGAATGCAATCGAAAGGTGAAATAAAATGTGAGCTGACATTGTGCCACTGCAATCCAGCCAGGATGTCAGATTGAGAATTTGTTGAAAGAAAGCAATAGAATAGAGTAGTGTGGAATGGAATGGAATGGAAAGGTATGGAATGGAATGGAATGGAATGGAATGGAAGGGTATGGAATGGAATGGAATGGAAAGGAAGGGAGTGGAATGGAATGGAATGGAATGGAATGGAATGGAATGGAATGGAATATAATGGAATGCAACGGTGAAATAAAATGTGAGCTGATATTGTGCCACTACAATCCAGCCAGGTTGACAGATTGAGAACTTGTTGAAAGAAAGCAACAGAATAGAAAAGTGTGGATTACAGTGGAATAGAATGGAATGGAATGGATGGTAATGGAACGGAATGGAAAGAATGGACTTAAGTGCAATGGAATTGAGAGGAATCTAATGGATTGGAATGGAATGGAATGGAAAGGAATGGAAAGCAATGGAATGGAATGGAATGGAAAGGAACGGTGAAATAAAATGCGTGCTGACATTGTGCCACTGCAATCCAGCCAGGGTGACAGATGTAGAGCTGGTTGAAAGTAATTGAATAGAATAGTGTGGAAAGTAATAGAAAGGAATGGAATGGAATGGAATGAAATCAATGGAATGGAATGGAATTGAACGGTGAAATAAAATGTGAGCTGATATTGTGCCACTGCAATCCAACCAGGTTGACAGATTGAGAACTTGTTGAAAGAAGGGAATACAATAGAATAGTGTGGAATGGAATGGAGTGGAATGCAATGGAATAGAATTGAATGGAATGGACTGGGATAGAATGGAATGGAATGCAGTGCAATGGAGCAGAATGGAAAGGAATGGAACAAAATGGAATGGAACGGAATGGAACGGAACGGAATGGAATGGAATGGAATGGAATGGAATGGAATGGAATGGAATGGAATGGAATAGAGTGCATTGGAACAGAATGGAACGGAATGGAATGAAATGGAATCGAATGGAATGGAATGGAATGGAATGGGGTGCAATGTATCAGAATGGAAAGGAATGGAATGAAATGAAATGGAATGGAATAGAATTTAATGGAATGGAATGCAACGGTGAAATAAAATAAGAGCTGATATTGTGACACCTCAATCCAGCCAGGGTAACTGATTGAGAACATTTTGAAACCAGGGAATAGAATAGAGTAGTCGTTATGGAATGGAATGGAATGGAATGGAATGGAATGGAATGGAATGGAATGCAATGGAAAGTAATGGAATGGAACGAAATGGAATGGAATGGAATGGAATGGAATAGAATGAAATGGAACGGTGTAATAAAATGTGAGCTGATATTGTGCCACTGCAATCCAACCAGGTTGAAAGATTTAGAACTGGTTGAAAGAAAGGAATACAATAGAATAGTATGGAATGGAATGGAGTGGAAAGCAATGGAATAGAATTGAATGGAATGGACCAGAATAGAATGGAAT
>NW_026655018.1:0-7710 GCF_009828535.3 Hylobates moloch
TTGGAGAGAAAGGTCTTTCTTTCCCTCAGTGATATATAAAGGAAATAATAGCTAGTAACATTTTTCTCATTAAATATTCTATAGAAATGGTGCATGCAAAACATAGAGATTAACTCCTGGTCTAGAAACCTCTGAAAGAGCTTCCTGACACATTAACAAAACAGAGTTCCCTGAGCCCATCAAAGGTCGTTTTCTTTTCATTATATGTAAAGAATAAAAATATTGATTCCTATCACTCTAAGTTCCAATGTGGTAGCCACTGGCAAAACTTTTACACATGAAAAATCTAATACTTAAAGCAATAAATAATGATTATAGTAATGAGCATATTGATCATTTATGAGTTCCTTACTATATCCACTTTTTCAATTAGAGGTTTAAATATCTTATTCCAATTAAGAAATACCTAAGGTCCAATTAAGAAGATAAATTTACAAGTGATGTATCTCTTGGTTTTAACAATTAAACATATATTTATGTTTTTCATTACTTTCAAAGTCAGAAGGCCTTCTTTTCTGACTTAATAGAAAGTGTCCAGCCATTTTGAATTGAGGTTATCTCATGTAATGACATCAGCTTAGCTCCTCTCTCTTTCTTAATACTCAATTAATTTTGGTTTTCTTCAAGAGATCACAACTGCCCTAGGAAGAAGTGGCATCACTGGAGCAGAAATAAAATCAGGTAAAGACTTTGACGTATTTATGTCCATTGTTGTATTTTGATAAACTTCTAGAGGAAATTTTTTTTAATGAGCTTTTAATTTGGAAAAAATTTAAATTATAGAAAATTATCACAGATAATGTAGAGAATCCCTTTAATATGGAGTGTGGTTTTAAATTTCCTTTGAGGCTATAGTATTTCGAGGAAACAGAGTTTCTTCTTGGATTTGAATTTGTAAACTCTTGAGCCCAAAGTTCCTAAAGTCTTTCCCTTCGGGAGACTAACCTCAGGATTCTAGGTCTCTGGAGAGGAGAGATGCAATCATAGCTCTGGCTTTGAAGTGGCTTTCCCTTTGAAAAGAGCATAGTCTGTATAACATTAGTGGCCTGTTCATAGATAAAAATTTAAGATTTTCTTTCTTCTTTCTTCTTCTTTCCTTCTCCTCTTCTTCTCCTAATCTGTTTTCATGTGGAGCCACCACTGGAGCACCAGGAAGTAGGACAGGTAAACTTGGGGAAAGCCTTTCATAGGACCTTCAACATTGACATAATAATCATCATCATCATGATGAAGGCGGGCTGTTGCTTACTGCATTAACCTTGGCCTTGTAAAGAAACACAATAAATCTGAAACATGGTTGACCTTATGTCAGTTATAAGTCCAGGAAGTGTGTTTTCTTGCTTCAGAGTCACAAATAGACCCACTGTTGGCCACATTTTTCGAAGGGTCACAAAAGAGTTCCCATGTAGATCTTTCTCTTTTCTTTCCTACCTAGGCACAGCTGGAGTGCCCTCTGCTACAACAGTCTCCTCTGGGACCTCCAACTCAGGTAAAGCACCAGGCTGGGAGGAACCGCTGCTTGGAAAGGGCTCCTCAATGAGGTGTCTGCCTGGGTGACCCTACCATGCTTTTCTCAGATGCTTCTAATCTTTGCCCTCACTGCTGTTCTTTGTCCGTGTTTTGCAGAGGCCACAACTTCTGTAGGAGAAAGTGGAAAAACAGGAGCTGAAACAATCACAGGTTAGCTCTGTTAAGGAACTAAGTTTACTTTGTTATAATTTCCCATGTCTTGATAGAAATATGGCAAAAGTTTTTAAATTTTCTATATTTGGCATATTAGGCAAAAATTTAGCAGATGTTCAATATTTAATATCGATAAATATAGTTCAGATACTTCAACGTTTTCCCCTTATGTCTTTTAGCTTGGGTCTTGGAACCCTTCATCCAGGAATCATGGGGCCTATTCCCTGACCATTATATAGGTGACTTTGGCCCAAATCTATCTTTCTGGACCGAAATTCTAAAAATAAAATTCAGTGGCAGAGGACTTTCTCTGTAAACTTGCTGAGGGAATTATAGGTTCTATGGGCAATGGATGGATCAACTCTTAAAAATATAAACTCCAGAGAAATAAATTTTCTGTTTTATTAAAGAAAAGAATTTGTTTTTTTTCTTTAAGAGCCTATGCCCATATCATGAGGAGAAACAAACTGACCAACTGACCTCAATCTTTTCTTTTTTCAGGTACTACTGAGGGCATCTCTGGCAGAACTCTGGAGGCTAAAAGTGCCCACACAGGTCAGGAATTCTGAGCATGGCCTTTTGGGAAATACAGGTTATGGGGCCGTAGAATGTCCAGGGCAGTCGTCATACCTCTAATTCCTTTCTCTCTCAGAGGCCACAACTTTCCCAGGAGGCAGCGGAACCACCCAAGCAGGACCACCCGGAGGTGAGCTTGTCAGGCTTAGGCCTGAGGATCTCATCATGTCTCTATCTGGTAGCTACAGAGAACAAATAGTGAAGGCATTTGAAGTAGGGCCTGCATTTTATTCTGGTCCATATGGTGTCCTGTCAACCTGGTCAGTTATTCTGCTCTTGAATTTCATGACCTTGGATAGTCAGCCAGGCACTATCCTAGCTTATGGAGATATTATTTTTTCTCATAAAGGATATTTAAAAATATTTCATATATTTTAGCCTCCCAGGACTTCCTATTCCCCTACCCAGGTTGCTTTTTCACTCACAGCTTGATACTTTTTTATCATTTTTCTCATATACTTACACATGATGTTGATTTCCTCTCTCCTCTCACTAGAAAGCTTCATGAAGACAACTGATTATTAAAATGCCCCAAGTTGTATCACACAGTCCTGCTTATAAATATAAAACAATGATTTTTTCATCCTGTAGGCCCCTCTGTCACACCAGGGGGATATATTCCTAGAAGTGAAACAGGTCAGGTTGATTTAAACCCTATTTTTCTCTTGCCTCATAGTGAAAGGGAATCCCAGAAGCAACACATCCATTGCATCATGTTGGCCTGGAAAATGAAGTGCTAGGAAGTTCTTCATTTTCCATTCGCTATAGAAATAGAGTGTCCACAGGAGAGGGCTTCCGGTGCTTTAGGGCTACATTGATGCTTCCAAGCTTAACTGGAGACAAAAATACTCTATTCCTTTATTTCTTTTTTTTTTTTTTTTTGCATTTTAGTTACCACTGGAGAATTGTCTGGAATGACCTTTATATCTGGAAGTTCTAACACGGGTAGCTTAACAAGAAGTGCCTCTTATTTCAATGTCAGATGTCATTTTTTTTAAGGCTTCTCTGATAAAATATCTTCTTCTAGTATTCTAAATTCCCAGTCTTTTTCATTCTCCTCTTTCTTCCATCAGAGGCCACCACTTCCACAGAAGGGACTGGTACTTCTGGAACTGGATTCACAACTGGTGAGAAGAAACAGCCCATGATTTGGCATCATAAGTATTAGGTCTCTCAAGCTTTTCTAGAGAGAGTTTGTGTTTGTGTTATTTAGGGACATTGCAAGTGATTCAAAATAGATTTGCTAGTGGAGGTACGTTTTTTTTTCGAAAATCCACTAATTCTAAAGTGGATCATTACTGCTTCATTTCTGAGGATATGATGCACTTCTCCATTTATGTTACAACTCTCGCTAGCAGTTTAGGTGGAATTCAGAAAGTTTTCAGTGCATGTGTGTGAAACAGAAAAGAGCTCTATGGAACCAGGACACATACATTTAACGTGTATATTTGAACAAAAATGCTGGCTCAATATTTTCTCCTACATGTGAAGTTCAATGCATTCAAACTCTTTTTGCTCCTCTTTCTATCTCACAGCAGGCATCACTGCAGCACCAGGGAAGCAAGCAGCTGAGCACTGGGAAAATGCATCTAGTTGCTCTCTAGTTTCTCTTTTATCAAATTTTCAGTTGTGCTTCTACTTGGAAACATTGTATCTCCTTTTGTTATGAATTGTTGAAAGCAGGCAAATACATCAAGTTTTCCACCTGCCTCGTGCTCAGAGAAAGAGGATTCTGTTATGACAAATAAATACAGAAATACAGCATCTACCTTTTAGATTCAGGTCCTCATTTGACTTATTCATTCACTGTGATCACCTCAGTTTCTTTGTGTTTCAGGCACCTCAGAGGTAGCTCCTGCCACAACAGTTGCCCCAGGAAGTTTCAGCACAGGTGAGTCCACTGTGTGGTGGGGAGTCCTTTCATGGGTGCTTGCTGCAGTAACATGCCTTTACTTTTGGTGCTTCTATGCAGGAGCTCCACCGTTCCATTCCATGCCCCCTGAATCTTTTCCATTTGTGTCCTTCTTCTTCCAGCAGCCACAACTTCTCCTGGAGCAACTGGAATTACTGGGGTTACAACAACTACAAGTAAGAACTGACAATCCACTACCTCCTTCCCAGTAGGGTCACCTTGCCTTGATCACATCTACCATTTGTACTTCCCGTATAGGGCATTTAAAAAATAATTTTACAAATAGGCCATATTTTACCTAATATGTAAAAGTTGGACACTCAAATGCCTTTATCTTCCTTTCTTCTGCTTCAAGGAGACTTCACCATGGAGCTAAGGCACTGAGCATCAGTTGTGTGATTGGAGAGAAAGGTCTTTCTTTCCCTCAGTGATATATAAAGGAAATAATAGCTAGTAACATTTTTCTCATTAAATATTCTATAGAAATGGTGCATGCAAAACATAGAGATTAACTCCTGGTCTAGAAACCTCTGAAAGAGCTTCCTGACACATTAACAAAACAGAGTTCCCTGAGCCCATCAAAGGTCGTTTTCTTTTCATTATATGTAAAGAATAAAAATATTGATTCCTATCACTCTAAGTTCCAATGTGGTAGCCACTGGCAAAACTTTTACACATGAAAAATCTAATACTTAAAGCAATAAATAATGATTATAGTAATGAGCATATTGATCATTTATGAGTTCCTTACTATATCCACTTTTTCAATTAGAGGTTTAAATATCTTATTCCAATTAAGAAATACCTAAGGTCCAATTAAGAAGATAAATTTACAAGTGATGTATCTCTTGGTTTTAACAATTAAACATATATTTATGTTTTTCATTACTTTCAAAGTCAGAAGGCCTTCTTTTCTGACTTAATAGAAAGTGTCCAGCCATTTTGAATTGAGGTTATCTCATGTAATGACATCAGCTTAGCTCCTCTCTCTTTCTTAATACTCAATTAATTTTGGTTTTCTTCAAGAGATCACAACTGCCCTAGGAAGAAGTGGCATCACTGGAGCAGAAATAAAATCAGGTAAAGACTTTGACGTATTTATGTCCATTGTTGTATTTTGATAAACTTCTAGAGGAAATTTTTTTTAATGAGCTTTTAATTTGGAAAAAATTTAAATTATAGAAAATTATCACAGATAATGTAGAGAATCCCTTTAATATGGAGTGTGGTTTTAAATTTCCTTTGAGGCTATAGTATTTCGAGGAAACAGAGTTTCTTCTTGGATTTGAATTTGTAAACTCTTGAGCCCAAAGTTCCTAAAGTCTTTCCCTTCGGGAGACTAACCTCAGGATTCTAGGTCTCTGGAGAGGAGAGATGCAATCATAGCTCTGGCTTTGAAGTGGCTTTCCCTTTGAAAAGAGCATAGTCTGTATAACATTAGTGGCCTGTTCATAGATAAAAATTTAAGATTTTCTTTCTTCTTTCTTCTTCTTTCCTTCTCCTCTTCTTCTCCTAATCTGTTTTCATGTGGAGCCACCACTGGAGCACCAGGAAGTAGGACAGGTAAACTTGGGGAAAGCCTTTCATAGGACCTTCAACATTGACATAATAATCATCATCATCATGATGAAGGCGGGCTGTTGCTTACTGCATTAACCTTGGCCTTGTAAAGAAACACAATAAATCTGAAACATGGTTGACCTTATGTCAGTTATAAGTCCAGGAAGTGTGTTTTCTTGCTTCAGAGTCACAAATAGACCCACTGTTGGCCACATTTTTCGAAGGGTCACAAAAGAGTTCCCATGTAGATCTTTCTCTTTTCTTTCCTACCTAGGCACAGCTGGAGTGCCCTCTGCTACAACAGTCTCCTCTGGGACCTCCAACTCAGGTAAAGCACCAGGCTGGGAGGAACCGCTGCTTGGAAAGGGCTCCTCAATGAGGTGTCTGCCTGGGTGACCCTACCATGCTTTTCTCAGATGCTTCTAATCTTTGCCCTCACTGCTGTTCTTTGTCCGTGTTTTGCAGAGGCCACAACTTCTGTAGGAGAAAGTGGAAAAACAGGAGCTGAAACAATCACAGGTTAGCTCTGTTAAGGAACTAAGTTTACTTTGTTATAATTTCCCATGTCTTGATAGAAATATGGCAAAAGTTTTTAAATTTTCTATATTTGGCATATTAGGCAAAAATTTAGCAGATGTTCAATATTTAATATCGATAAATATAGTTCAGATACTTCAACGTTTTCCCCTTATGTCTTTTAGCTTGGGTCTTGGAACCCTTCATCCAGGAATCATGGGGCCTATTCCCTGACCATTATATAGGTGACTTTGGCCCAAATCTATCTTTCTGGACCGAAATTCTAAAAATAAAATTCAGTGGCAGAGGACTTTCTCTGTAAACTTGCTGAGGGAATTATAGGTTCTATGGGCAATGGATGGATCAACTCTTAAAAATATAAACTCCAGAGAAATAAATTTTCTGTTTTATTAAAGAAAAGAATTTGTTTTTTTTCTTTAAGAGCCTATGCCCATATCATGAGGAGAAACAAACTGACCAACTGACCTCAATCTTTTCTTTTTTCAGGTACTACTGAGGGCATCTCTGGCAGAACTCTGGAGGCTAAAAGTGCCCACACAGGTCAGGAATTCTGAGCATGGCCTTTTGGGAAATACAGGTTATGGGGCCGTAGAATGTCCAGGGCAGTCGTCATACCTCTAATTCCTTTCTCTCTCAGAGGCCACAACTTTCCCAGGAGGCAGCGGAACCACCCAAGCAGGACCACCCGGAGGTGAGCTTGTCAGGCTTAGGCCTGAGGATCTCATCATGTCTCTATCTGGTAGCTACAGAGAACAAATAGTGAAGGCATTTGAAGTAGGGCCTGCATTTTATTCTGGTCCATATGGTGTCCTGTCAACCTGGTCAGTTATTCTGCTCTTGAATTTCATGACCTTGGATAGTCAGCCAGGCACTATCCTAGCTTATGGAGATATTATTTTTTCTCATAAAGGATATTTAAAAATATTTCATATATTTTAGCCTCCCAGGACTTCCTATTCCCCTACCCAGGTTGCTTTTTCACTCACAGCTTGATACTTTTTTATCATTTTTCTCATATACTTACACATGATGTTGATTTCCTCTCTCCTCTCACTAGAAAGCTTCATGAAGACAACTGATTATTAAAATGCCCCAAGTTGTATCACACAGTCCTGCTTATAAATATAAAACAATGATTTTTTCATCCTGTAGGCCCCTCTGTCACACCAGGGGGATATATTCCTAGAAGTGAAACAGGTCAGGTTGATTTAAACCCTATTTTTCTCTTGCCTCATAGTGAAAGGGAATCCCAGAAGCAACACATCCATTGCATCATGTTGGCCTGGAAAATGAAGTGCTAGGAAGTTCTTCATTTTCCATTCGCTATAGAAATAGAGTGTCCACAGGAGAGGGCTTCCGGTGCTTTAGGGCTACATTGATGCTTCCAAGCTTAACTGGAGACAAAAATACTCTATTCCTTTATTTCTTTTTTTTTTTTTTTT
>NW_026655019.1:0-7709 GCF_009828535.3 Hylobates moloch
CTGGCCAGAACTTCCAGCACTATGTTGAATAGGAGTGGTGAGAGAGGGCATCCCTGTCTTGTGCCAGTTTTCAAAGGGAATGCTTCTAGTTTTTGCCCATTCAGTATGATATTGGCTGTGGGTTTGTCATAGATAGCTCTTATGATTTTGAGATACGTCCCATCAATACCTAATTTATTGAGAGTTTTTAGCATGAAGGGTTGTTGAATTTTGTCAAAGGCCTTTTCTGCATCTATTGAGATAATCATGTGGTTTTGTCTTTGGTTCTGTTTATTGATCACTCAGGAGCATGTTGTTTAATTTTCATGTGTTTGTCAAGTTTTTGAAGTTCCTTTTGTTATGGATTTCTAGTTTCATTTCATTGTGGTCAGAAAAGATAATTAATATGATTGCTAATTTTTTGAATTTGTTTAGACTTATTTTGTGGCCTAAGAGATTATCTGGAGATAATCCTGGAGAATCCTTCTTTCATGTGCTGATGAAGAAAATGTGAATTCTTTAGCAGTGGGGTGAAATGTTTTGTAAATGTTAGTAAGGTCTATCAGGTCTAGTGTGTAAACTCCAGTGTTTCTTTGTTGTTTTTCTGTCTGGATGGTCTGTCTATTACTGAAAGTGGGGTGTTAAAGTCCTCTACCATTATAGTATTGCTGTCTATCTCCCCCTTTAGATCTACTAATATTTGCCTTATATACTTGGGAGCTGCAGTGTTGGGTGCATAGATATTTATAATTATTATATTTTCTTGCTGAATTGACCCCTTTATCCCTATATAGTGACCTCCTTTGTGTGTTTTTACAGTTTTTGCTATGTAGTTCATCTTATCCAATATAAGTATAGCTACTCCTGCTCTTTTTTGGTTTCCAGTTGCATGAAATATCTTTTCCAGCCCCTTCACTTTCAGTTTATGTGTATCTTTGTAGGCAAAGTGGGGACCTGCTTTTAAAAATGAATTCAAGGCCATCTGTCTCCTTTGAGTTTTTTTTTTAATTACAAATGGTCAAATAACCAAGAGATAATGAAAAATTGCTAATTATTCCCTCCTGTTCTGTTAGCCCCAATTTCCACCCCTCAAATGTAACTAACCCTAATGCGATCTTTCCATATCCTTTTTATACAAACTTCATCCTTACATATTTTACCTCTCTCTCTCTCTCCTCTCTGTCTCTCTCTTTCTCTCGCTCTGGTTAAACAGATACAGGATTCCAGTAGAAAAACTAGTGTGAAGCTGACTTTTTAATTTAATATATCATGCCTGCCCTTGTCAGAGCTCTTTCTTTCATATAACTACATAATATTTCATAGTGTGGACATCCTGGAAGTTATTTCACCATTCTCCTGTAAGTGGACATAATGGCCTTTGTCATTGTTATTTTCCAATATTTGTGATGTTCCAGGGAAGCTCCAATAAGCACCTGCCTCCATGTATCTTTACGTACTGGCAGCACTTTTATTTCTGTAGAGTAGATTTCCACAAGTGATACTGCTGGGACAATTACTGTGTATATGTCTTGTTTTCATTTATGATGCTAGATTATTTATAAAAAGGTTTTAAGAATTTAACCCCCAGCGGAGCCTGCAGTGAGCTGAGATCGTGCCACTGCACTCCAGCCTGGGTGAAAGAGCGAGACTCCTTCTCAAAAAAAAAAAAAAAAAAAAAGAATTTAACCCCCTACCAGTTATACTCACTAATACTGGTTATCATAGTTCTTTTAATTTTTGTTAATTCAGTGTTTCTTTGTACTTTGTGTTGTTTAAATCTGTTTTGTTCCTGACTACTAGTGAGGTTGAGTATCTTATTTCATGCTTATTGTCCAGGTGTATTTCTTCTTCTGTGAATTGTTTCCTTATCAGTATGTAAGCATTGAATAACATAGATATTAACCTTTTATCATTTGTGTTGCAGATATTTTTATTTATGGTGTTTGTTGTAATATGTGGTTTAATTCTTATGTAGTTATATACATTTATCTTTTTTATGATTATTTTTCATTATTTGAGATTCATTTTATTGAGTTTCATTATTTGCTTAAAGAAGATTCTCTTTACTCTAAGATCAAATTATTTCCTAATATTTTTCTAAATTGTTTTCTAAGGTTTAGAACTTTATTCTATTTGGAGTTATTTTCATAGTTTCTGGTAGAGGTTCTAATTTTTAATTTTATATTAATATACAACAATATCAAATTTCAAATAGAATACCATCTATGTTATTTAGTGTTTTTCTAAACATTCTTTTCTGTTTGGAGACCTTTGACTCTGTTCCAGTGGTTTATTTTTCTGTTTAGGTGCTTATAACTATTATTTTATTACAATAGCCTCATGGTAGGTTTTGGAATTTGGTAAGGTATGTCTTCAAAAACTGTCTTTTATTTGTCTGTACTTTTATTTTTCAATGTGAGCTTTAATATAATTCTATCAACTCCAATATAATTTTGTTTGGAATATATGTATATATTTCAAACAAAATATATATACACACACATATATATGTACATATGTACATATATATGTGTATATATATGTATATACACACACACATATAATCTTCTCAAGAAACATGATTATGCTCTTTAATAAAATTTTACAGCTTTGAAAAATAGATCCTATACATTGCTTTGTGAAATTTCCTCTGATGATTTTTATATTTTTGTTTGCTTATGTAGATTTTTTTCTCTCATTTTCAAGATTTGGTGTTTTATTTTAAGTTAAAGGCACATAGCTAATTAGCATACCATTGTGTAATTATCAATATTTTGTATAAGCGTATGTCATTTTCTTTTGTCTTGAATAATTCACAATTAAATTTAAGAAAAAATAAAAACAGATACACGTCTAGGCAAGCTATACATATACCCTTGTCTAAAAAGCGGAGATTCCTATCTGGGCAGAATAATTCATCAACCCATCAACCAACTGCCAAAAGTTGAAAATAATGAACAAAACATGTGGGGAAATAAAGGGAACAACTCCTAACCAATCAGTTCATTGGACTAAATCCTAGAAGTCAATGAGGAGACAAATATCATGCTCAAGAAACTCTCATCTTATTCAGGATATGGAATAAGACTTCCACATAAAAGTATTAGTTGGGGAAAATAACTCAAATATCCATTTTAAAACTAGTTCTATGTAAGAACAAAAAGAAATGTAATTATCATTTCCTGTGCTTATTGTCAATGGAGTTTCTCCAGAATATCAATTAGTGTAAAGATATTGGATATATACTTTGAATGTTGAAATTCAAACTAAAGTTCTTTTGGATATAAAGGCAATCAGATTTGCTATTTTATATTCTTCAATTGAAATGGACTTTTATAGCAAGTTAGATATATATAGCTTACAGTGATGGAATCAATACATACGTTATCATTCTCTTTCAAACTACCATGTCTTCTTTCCCAATTGTTAAAAATTTCAGTGCCAGCAAATTTTTGAAAATGTAATCAAAGGCTTTAACCTCTAGCTTTAGCTACATTAAATAAAAATATTTTTATCTTTATTTTAGCAAATTTTATGATGGGACCCATTTATTTGATCATATACATTAACAAAATATAATGAGCACTGATACTTTTTTGCTCCTTTTAATAAACTTAATCGCAAAATGAGTGTCTATCATCTTTTTGAGCCTTGTTCGTGAGTGCTCTATTAGATAGGTGAATATAATTCATGATCACTGAACTTTTGCGTTCTTTCTCTAGAAGATAATTTACATAAATTATATAATAGTTTTCAGTAGTTATGGTTGCCTATGAATTACAAAAATAGGTTTCCAATCTTGTTGCATCAGTTTTCAGTAACTTTTCTCAAGAACCTGTAGTGGAATTTGCCACTATAAGTGTACCCTCTGTTGACTGCCCAGTCTTACTACTCAATAGATTTTTTTTTAAAGGCTGCTTGGGTGAATTCTAACTGCAAACTTCCAAAAAAGCAAGTATTCTGGTTTTATACTAGGTATCTGGCAAAACAGAATATAATTTGAAGATTGGAAGCCAAACATTGAAACCATTTTATTGTAAGCAGATGTCACAGTTTTAAAATATAGCCCCCAAATTCTTTGATACTCCCCCTATTGAGATGTGGGATCTATATCCTGAACCATCTCTGGAATTTGGGCCCTGTGACTGCTTGACCAATGGAGCATAGTGGAAGTTATGCTGGACTAGTTTCCAGAACTTTGAAAAAAAAAAAAAAAAAACTGACATTTCTACTTCCTCTCTCTTTGTGCACTCAATTTTGGAGCCCTGAGGCTCCATATAAGAAATATTTGGCTACCTGCTGTGACATGACCCCAGAGAGAGGTGCTGGTGGATGTTGATGTTGTGTGTAGGTGTTCTGGCTGAGCACAGCTGAAGTCCTTGCTGGCAACCAGCATCAACCATCAGACATGTGACTGATGGAGTCTTTGAGAAGATTCCAGCCCCTAGCCTTCAAGTCCTTCCAGCTGAGGCCCCAGACATAGCAGAGTAGATACTCCATCATGATGAACTCTTTCCAGATTCTTGAAGCATAAATTCAGCAAGTCTAATAAAACAGTTGTTTTAAGTTTCTAAGTTGTGAGGCAATATGTTACACACAGAATAGTAACTAGAACAGCAAGTACTCCTAAAACATACCAGCCTCAGTTTCAGTGCCTCAGCACAACGACAGTCTTTAAGTTTTGGAGGACACTGAAGTGGGGCGGGGGAGTGGGATGCAGTTTGGAAATAACTTCAGACAATGCAGATATGTCCCTTGCCAAGAAGTATGCTCATCCTTAAACCCCAGTATTTTGAATTGCTCTATTAATACTATAAGTGTTTTCCTAAGTTCATACACTTAGCAGTTTGTGAAACCTATTTGGATGCTGTGCTATGAGTGCTACTTCTATTTTGGGATTGTCCTAAGCTGCTTTGTAAGAGATATAACTTAATGATGCTGAGCCTTGGCCTTGGGATGAAAAAAAAACATAATTAATAGTATAATTTTATAACCGTAGTTATCAGACAACTTTCAGGACAGTTTGTTCCATCTTGTCAGTATAGACTATTAGTAACAGCAAGATTGACAATTTATACCCTGTTCAGGTGTGATGCCAGTGGACTCCACCACTATGGCAAGTCACATGACAGTGATGACCCTTTGGATCAGTAGAATGTGAGAAGACCCAACCAAGACTTTATTTTGAGCCCCTGTTTTCTAGGTGTTCCATGCACATGTTGGATGTCACTGATGCAAGTGAGAAAGTGCATCCAGTATGGCCTCACAGTAAGGAGGACAACTGGAGCCTGCATCAGACCACTCTGGACCCCTTGCTGTAAGACAGCCTTTGGCTGGGATGCATATTCTTACTATAATGCTGATGCTATATTTTATCCTTGTCCTTCAGTAAAGTGTAGATTTGTAAGAATTGTGGTTAAGTCTTGTGAGTCTTCTTTAGTGTCTTTTTTAAATCTTCTGCGAGGAAATAAGGACTTTATCATCCTAGGGTTGGTAGCTGGGTGTACAAACAAAACAAAACAAAGCAAACAAAAACTGAGAACAGGCAGATTAACAAGAGAAAAAGCATACAACTTTATTAATTTTTAATATGTCCACAAGGGAATTATAAGAAAAAACTAACACCCCACAAAACCATGAGATGTGGGAGTTTACAAACCATCTTAATAGGGAAAGGGAAGAGAGATGTTGGTTACTTAGGGGAGAATAAATGATTTTTAGGAAAGATGAATGGGTCCTTAGAAGAATAGATGGGAGATAATGATAGATTCAGACAAAGTTTGTCAGGGTGTTGTCAACTTCTAGTTTCTGCTCCCGTAATAAGAGTCCATCTTCCTAGTTGAGGGAACTCCTGGGGAGATGGTTTATAACAGTGGAGTTTATTTTGGAAGATTTGCCTTTAGGTAGGCAAAGGGAGTTCAAAGAAAGATTCTCCTTTCATTTGCTGTTTTTCAAAATGCCTCAACCTCAAAATAGTCAATATACCAAAACTTATATTTTGGGTATATTCTGGGGTGCCATCTCGTGAACTACGTCACTGTCATATTTTGGGGTGGTATAGTCTTATTTATAACACTTCTTTAGTGTCTAATTGGCATAGTGTGGATTTCTTAAGTATATTTTTGTACTGGTTTGACACTACACCAACATATACATATAACATGCTCACATCATTAGCCACTTCATTGGCTAAGCTACTCCTTTTCTTACTTCATTCTATGGTGACTTCTACTCTTTACTATTCCTGAAATTCACTATAGTTTTGACTGGGACCAAGGGATGAAAAGGCTGCTGTCAAGATAAAATATTAAAGTAAAATACATTTTTGAAGTTGAAAAGATAAATACCGCAGTTCTGTGTACTACTAGGAAAATACCCATAGCCTATTGTAGGAAATGGCTTTTTTAGTGACAAGGTCAAAGAACATATTTCCAGAGACTCAGAGAGATGTATTGGTGTTTAGTCAATATTCCCTTACCACCAGACAGTTCCCCAGTGAAGTTTTCCATTTTAGAGAAAGTCTTCTTTTTTTTTTTCTTTTTATTAGTAAACTTTAAGTTTTAGGGTACATGTGCACAATGTGCAGGTTTGTTACATATGTATTCATGTGCCATGTTGGTGTGCTGCACCCATTAATTCGTCATTTAGCATTAGGTATATCTCCTAATGCTGTCCCTCCCCCCTCCATTCACCCCACAACAGTCCCGGAGTGTGATGTTCCCCTTCCTGTGTCCATGTGTCAATTCCCACCTATGAGGGAGAACATTCAGTGTTTGTTTTTTTTGTCCTTGTGATAGTTTACTGAGAATGATGGTTTCCAGTTTCATCCATGTCCCTACAAAGGACATGAACTCATCATTTTTTATGGCTGCATAGTATTCCATGGTGTATATGTGCCACATTTTCTTAATCCAGTCTATCATTGTTGGACATTTGGCTTGGTTCCAAGTCTTTGCTATTGTGAGTAGTGCCACAATAAACATACGTGTGCATGTGTCTTTATAGCAGCATGTTTGATAGTCCTTTAGGTATATACCCAGTACTGGGATGGCTGGGTCAAATGGTATTTCTAGGTCTAGATCCCTGAGGAATCACCACACTGACTTCCACAATGGTTGAACTAGTTTACAGTCCCATCAACAGTGTAAAAGTGTTCCTATTTCTCCACATCCTCTCCAGCACCTCTTGTTTCCTGACTTGTTAATGATCGCCATTCTAACTGGTGTGAGATGGTATCTCATTGTGGTTTTGATTTGCATCTCTCTGATGGCCAGTGATGATGAGCATTTTTTCATGTGTTTTTTGGCTGCATAAATGTCTTCTTTTGAGAGTGTCTGTTCATGTCCTTTGCCCACTTTTTGATGGAGTCGTTTGTTTTTTTCTTGTAAATTTGTTTGAGTTCATTGTAGATTCTGGATATTAGCCCTTTGTCAGATGAGTAGGTTGCGAAAATTTTCTCCCATTTTGTAGGTTGCCTGTTCATTCTGATGGTAGTTTCTTTTGCTGTGCAGAAGCTCTTTAGTTTAATGAGATCCCATTTGTCAATTTTGGCTTTTGTTGCCATTGCTTTTGGTGTTTTAGATATGAAGTCCTTGCCCATGCCTATGTCCTGAATGGTATTGCCTAGGTTTTCTTCTAGGGTTTTTATGGTTTTAGGTCTAACATGTAAGTCTTTAATCCATCTTGAATTAATTTTTGTATAAGGTGTAAGGAAGGGATCCAGTTTCAGC
>NW_026655020.1:0-7707 GCF_009828535.3 Hylobates moloch
ACCAATGACTTTCTTCACAGAATTGGAAAAAACTACTTTAAAGTTCATATGGAACCAAAAAAGAGCCCGCATCGCCAAGTCAATCCTAAGCCAAAAGAACAAAGCTGGAGGCATCACGCTACCTGACTTCAAACTATACTACAAGGCTACAGTAACCAAAACAGCATGATACTGGTACCACAACAGAGACATAGATCAATGGAACAGAACAGAGCCCTCAGAAATGATGCCGCATATCTACAACCATCTGATCTTTGACAAACATGACAAAAACAAGCAATGGGGAAAGGATTCCCTATTTAATAAATGGTGCTGGGAAAACTGGCTAGCCATATGTAGAAAGCTGAAACTGGATCCCTTCCTTACACCTTATACAAAAATTAATTCAAGATAGATTAAAGACTTACATGTTAGACCTAAAACCATAAAAACCCTAGAAGAAAACCTAGGCAATACCATTCAGGACATAGGCATGGGCAAGGACTTCATGTCTAAAACACCAAAAGCAATGGAAACAAAAGCCAAAATTGACAAATGGGATCTAATCAAACTAAAGAGCTTCTGCACAGCAAAAGAAACTACCATCAGAGTGAACAGGCAACCTACACAATGGGAGAAAATTTTCGCAACCTACTCATCTGACAAAGGGCTAATATCCAGAATCTACAATGAACTCGAACAAATTTACAAGAAAAAAACAAACAACCCCATCAAAAAGTGGGCAAAGGACATGAACAGACACTTCTCAAAAGAAGACATTTATGCAGCCAAAAAACACATGAAAAAATGCTCATCATCACTGGCCATCAGAGAAATGCAAATCAAAACCACAATGAGATAACATCTCACACCAGTTAGAATGGCGATCATTAAAAAGTCAGGAAACAACAGGTGCTGGAGAGGATGTGGAGAAATAGGAACAGTTTTATACTGTTGGTGGGACTGTAAACTAGTTCAACCATTGTGGAAGTCAGTGTGGCGATTCCTCAGGAATCTAGAACTAGAAATACCATTTGACCCAGCCATCCCATTACTGGGTATATACCCAAAGGACTATAAATCATGCTGCTGTAAAGACAAATGCACACGTATGTTTATTGCGGCACTATTCACAATAGCAAAGAGTTGGAACCAACCCAAATGTCCAACAATGATAGACTGGATTAAGAAAATGTGGCACATATACACCATGGAATACTATGTAGCCATAAAAAATGATGAGTTCATGTCCTTTGTAGGGACATGGTTGAAACTGGAAACCATCATTCTCGGTAAACTATTGCAAGGACAAAGAACCAAACACCGCATGCTCTCACTCATAGGTGGGAATTGAACAATGAGAACACATGGACACAGGAAAGGGAACATCACACTCTGGGGACTGTTGTGGGGTGGGGGACGGAGGAGGGACAGCATTAGGAGATATACCTAATGTTAAATGATGAGTTAATGGGTACAGCACACCAACATGGCACATGGATACATATGTAACAAACCTGCATATTGTGCACATGTACCCTAAAACTTGAAGTATAATAATAATAAAAAATAAGTAAAATAAATCATACCACACACACAAAAAAGCTTAATCTTCATGCCTTGGGAACATATCATTTCTGCTACTTGTCACATGCTGGGGAGATGTTCAGCTTGGAGGGGCAGGTGCCTCTCCAAGCTAAGGAAAAAAAAAAATATCTGTGCACTATGACTATGGAAAGAATGTATAATCCACACCTGTGGTAGACAAAATAATGGCTCCTGAAGATGTCCACATTCTAATCCCAGAAATTTCATAAATATGGTACCTTACAATGGCAAAAGGGACTTTGCACATGTGGAATTAAGTATCTTGAGATGAGATTATCCTGGGTTATCTGGATGGGCTCAGTGTAATCGCAAGGGTCCTTATAAGTGAAGGAGGGAGGCAGGAGAGTCAGAGTCAGAGAAAGAGACGTGACCATGGAGCAGAGGTCAGAGAGAATGAGAGAAGGAGCTAGATTTGAAGATGCTACATTGCTGGCCTTGAAAATGGAAGAAGGGCCACAAATTACAGAAAGAATGCAGGTCTGGATTTTGAAATCAAGCAACAGCCTTCATTTTTCACTCAGGGACACTGATTTTTGGACTTCTGGCCACCAGAACATAAATTTGTGTTGTAAGGTAATCAATGTATGCTGTTTAAAGCTGCTAAATTTGTGGTAATTAGCTTGTTACAGCAGTAACAGAAACTAATACAATGTTTTTGGATTCATGGCACAGAGCTATATTCATATCATTTTCATTGGATTGAACTGACTTTCCCAAACTGTGTGATAATCCAAAACAGAACTATGACCACAACCCAGGGAGACCCTACAGTAGAAGATCTGGCTTTGCCTTTTTATTTGCAGCACAAGCTCACTTCACTTCTTTGTTCCTATATATTTTCAGGCTTTTTGAGAAATGGAGTGCTAGTGGAAGTTTGTAAGTGTGGGAAGAAACCAGTCCTTTTGTGAGTTAATTCCTCTCTCCCAGGTTTTAAAACCCAAAGACACTATCGGAAAAGATATTTACAACTATAAACAATGTCTTTTAATCACTTAGCTTCTGTTTTGTGCTCAAAAGTAAACAAGAGTGAACCACTTGGAAGATGAGGAGAAAGTTCACAAAGCCTTAAGAAGGTGGGTAAGTATCTTCACCATGAGTCACAAGCTGTGGATATGCGGTTGGGCAGCTGATCAAAATTTCACATGGGTCTAAGGAGTTGGATAATATTAACATCTACGGTGCTAAGGAGCACTTGAATTACAGTAAGGAACATATGCATTATCCCATTGTCCCATACTTATCCCAGTTTTCATTTTAGGAAATTAAAACTTAAGAAATGGCACCATTTGCACCGTTACCTATGGTGGACTCACTGTACATCTGACTCACTCTATACTTGAGTTGTTTACCACTATTCTATGTCCTTTCCCTTCTCCACGTCAGAACCATAACAACTTGGAAAGTTTTCTATGTGACGTAGTCATGGCAGGCTCATTTTCTTGAGTTTCTAAGTGTGCTGCCTACCCAGGAAAATTCCTGAGAATGCAGGAAGAGTTTACTAGAGGAAACACATTATCACCAAGCAAAGTCCTACTGCCAAATCCAGGTAGCAGAGAATGGCTAGACAATGCAGGACAAGCTTGGCTTTTTCTGAAGTGCACTAGTTCTTATTGGCCCAATGGAAAAGCTTGCTAACTGATGCCATGATGGTGACTTCATTAGAAGTAAGGCAGACAATGAAAATGAATATTTTGCACATTTTGATTCCAATCATTGCAATCGTCGCACTGAGGAAGAAAAGCTGAAGGAATTCATTGAGAAAAATTAGGATAAATAACAAGCTTTCTGATGAGCATGGATAAAAAGTAGACAGGATGACACTATACCCAAGGTATTGGAGTAACTCAGCAAAACGCACTGGGAATGAAGACTAATGCTCAGAATAAGATAAACATGCTAAAGAATGGCTGGACATGGTGATTCATGCCAGCAATCCCAGGAGCTTTGGGAAGCCAATGTGGAAAGACTGTTTGAGGAAGGAGTTTGAGATGAGCCTAGGCAACATAACAAGACCATATCTCTACAAAAAACAAAAAAACAAACAAAATTAAAAATTAGTCAGGCATGGTGGTAGGTACCTATAGTCCTAGCTGCTTGGGAGGCTTAGGTGGGAGGATTACCTAAGCCTAGGAGGTCGAAGCTGCAGTGAGCTACAATTGAGCCACTGCACTCCAGCTTAGGCAACAGAATGAGACTATCTCCTTAAAAAAATGCTAAAGAAAACATTACATTCAGATCAGAAAGAGTTCTGGGGAGAGGAAGGCCCCACCTTGAAAATAATGATGGTAGGTTAACATATAGCAACAATGAAGAAGTAGAACTTCTGTACTCCTATTTTACTACCTTTCTTCCCCCCCGGGGAAAGACATGGCCCATCAGAGTTGAGTGGAAAGGGTAGAAATAATAAGAAATTGGAGGCCTAACTTGTTTAAGATTCCACATCTAAGTCACTGTATCCCAAGGGATGGTAATATCATATTGATTGAGAACAGGTTTTGGAATCAGATAAATCTACTATGTTCTCCTGGCAAATGGTTTAACAGCAATAAATTTCAGTTGTAAATACCTCATAGGGCTAGGGTGATAATTCAGCTAAAGCACTTTAACGTAGTATCTGGGACATAATAAATACATGCTAGCTATTCATTTTATCATTTGGTATTTTCATTGACTAGCTGAAATGACATCAGTAATCTTTAAAAAATGGTGCAAAAAGAATAAATATCATGAATAGTCTGTAAGACTAGAACTAATAATTTTAAAGATAGTTTTTTTAGTTCACAAAGTAAGTAATGATGCTAGGAATAGTCTGAGTTCAGTACGAAGAGGCCATACCAATGTAAGTAAATTTTCCTCTTTTCCAAAGGGCTACTTAGTGGAAATCAATAGAATTTTATGTACACAGAGTATTCAGATTTCAGCATGACCAAGAATCTCATGAAAGAGTCTTGTGAAAGAACTGTGGGCTGCTTGTCACAGAGAGACGGCTTTTTAACTTGCTGAACAACCCAAATGGTGCTAGTTAAGAAATATTCTAAATCAAGAAAAAATTTATTAGGAGGAATAACTTAGAGGGTGGTCCCTCAGCCCTAAATTTTTCAACAGTTTCACCAATGACTGTTATGCTGACATCTGTAGCATGCTGATCAATGAAATGATTGAGGCAAAATTCAAATTCAAAATATTCTGAAATGGCTGAAACAGTAGATCAAGTCTAACACTATAAAGTTTGTCCACAAAAAAGTCTAGTCTTTTACTTTGTTCCAGCATCAAACTGTATAAGCAGAGGATGGGGTACATGACTTAGAAGCTTGTATTCTTTAAAAGTTTTACAAAAATAACATTGGGCGGTGATTGATTATACATTGATAAATTATAGGTGTATGTTATTTTATAGCTATTTGGCATCAAGATGATCTAGGGCCCACATAACAAGTGTCTTCAAGAGGTAGTTATTTAGCTCAAGGCGGAGTGAGAGAGGACTGGTGCTACATTTTAAATGCCTTTCTGGGCCTGATAATTTAAAGGGGCTCATATTCCTCAGATAAAAGGGTTTTTTCTTTTTATTTCCCCCCTTTTGATGAAAATCTTTCTTCTTGAAAGCACTTATGATCAAAATCTGACTGTCAAAGTGTCCCTTGTCACTGGGAAGGCTCATTTCCAGATAGTCCTGTCCCATGTCAAAGGGGGAAAGGGAGACAGTCTCAGTGAGGATTTTTTTTAAGAGTCCCCCAGAGCTCATTTGGGATGGCATCACAGAGTGGCAAAAGTGAGAACTCTGTCAAGCCATTGATTTATGTAGCTGCTGTTGCCTGTTGAAACATAAACACCATGATTTTAGTTTTCTCAGGAGTAACACATATGGATTATAACCAAAAAGAAAATTGGTATGCCAGAATGGAAAAACAAAAACACCCAAATCTGTTCCTTTAGGGAGCCAATTAAAAACATTATGAAGAGAATTAAACCCAGGTTCTTCTTTAGAAACTTGTTGTAGCAATGAAACAATTCACGATTTAGTCCAAATGACAGGAAAATAAAAAAACTCAAAAACAAGGATAAGGGCTAGAATCTAATAACAGGTGTGCTATAGTTTTTATCTGAAACTTAATTTCTCTCTCCAGTTTCCCATTTCTACCAAAGATAAATCGCAGTAGGACCAATTTACTTGTAAAATAAGTTTTAGTATTATGTTTGGCCTGATTATTTGCATAAAGTATAACAAGAATAGTGATTGGCCATTTAGGCTTCTTTTTTCATTTTTCATTTTTATTTTTTTTCTGTCCTTACAGTCTATTCACAAGGCTCCTTTTTAAGTTGGCTTTGCTGGAACTCTTTCATAAGGAATTTCAGATTAGAGTTTTAAAAGCCTCTTGAAGTTATAAAGCCAAGCCAAGGATTCACCATCAGACTGTGCCCTTAATACCTGTATGAATTGGGTGAATTCCTTTCTTTTTGAGGTCCCCAAATATCTTGAGGTTCTTGGCCCTATCAAAAAACAACATTTTTCACTTACCACAAGGTCAGGAACCTTGTAAGAGAACCATGTAGACAAACAGGCCAGTTCTTTAAGTCAACGTGAATTCCTCAAACCCGTCTGGTCATATCTGAAAAGATGTCATTCCAGTCAAAGCCTTGGGAAGTTACCAGTGTCTTCAATATGTCCTGTTACAAAAGAAAACAGATTTTTATTGAACTTATGTAAATTCCTATATCGTTATAAAATAAGAATACTCACAAATAGTTTCTGAATTCTGGAGGAATCAGGTAGAGAGAAAGGCAAATATTTCCATTTTTGTTCACAAAAGTATACTTTGCTGGGCATTGTGGCTCATGCCCATAAACCCAGCACTTTGGTAGGCTGAAGCAGATGGATCACTTGAAGCCTGGAGTTTGAAATTAGCCTGACCAACATGGCAAAACCCTGTATCTACTAAAAATATAAAATTAGTGGGTGGAGCCAAGATGGCCGAATAGGAACAGCTCCGGTCTCCAGCTCCCAGCCCCAGTGACACAGAAGATGGGTGATTTCTGCATTTCTGCTTGAGGTACTGGTTTCATCTCACTAGGGAGTGCCTAACAGTGGGTGCAGGACAGTCGGTGGAGTGCACTGTGTGCGAGCCAAAGCAGGGCGAGGCATTGCCTCACTCGGGAAGTGCAAGGGGTCAGGGAGTTCCCTTTCCTAGTCAAAGAAAGGGGAAACAGACGGCACCTGGAATATCGGGTCAGTCCCATCCTAATACTGTGCTTTTCCAACGGGCCTGGAAAATGGCAAACTAGGAGATTGTGTCCCGCACCTGGCTCGGAGGGTCCTATGCCCATGGAGTCTCGCTGATTGCTAGCACAGCAGTCTGAGATCAAGCTGCAAGGCGGCAGCGAGGCTGGGGGAGGGGCGCCCGCCATTGCCCAGGCTTGCTTAGGTAAACAAAGCAGCCAGGAAGCTCGAACTGGGTGGAGCCCACCACAGCTCAAGGAGGCCTGCCTGCCTCTGTAGGCTCCACCTCTGGGGGCAGGGCACAGACAAACAAAAACTCAGCAAGAACCTCCACAGACTTAAATGTCCCTGTCTGACTGACAGCTTTGAAGAGAGTAGTGGTTCTCCCAGCACGCAGCTGGAGATCTGAGAACGGACAGACTGCCTCCTAAAGTGGGTCCCTCACCCCTGAGCAGCCTAACTGGGAGGCACCCCCCAGTAGGGACAGACTGACACCTCATTCAGCCGGGTACTCCTCTGAGACAAAACTTTCAGAGGAACTATCAGACAGCTGCATTTGTGGTCTCACGAAAATCCGCTGTTCTGCAGCCACCACTGCTGACACCCAGCCAAACAGGGTCTGGAGTGGACCTCTAGTAAACTCCAACAGACCTGCAGCTGAGGGTCCTGTCTGGTAGAAGGAAAACTAACAAACAGAAAGGACATCCACACCAAAAATCCATCTGTACATCACCATCATCAAAGACCAAAAGTAGATAAAACCACAAAGATGGGGAAAAAACAGAGCAAAAAAACTGGAAACTCTAAAAAACAGAGCACCTCTCCTCCTCCAAAGGAACGCAGTTCCTCACCAGCAACGGAACAAAGCTGGATGGAGGATGACTTTGATGAGTTGAGAGAAGAAG
>NW_026655021.1:0-7706 GCF_009828535.3 Hylobates moloch
CTAAGGTGCCTATAGTGGAAAAAGGAATATCTTCAAATAAAAACTACACAGAAGCATTCTGTGAAACTACTTCCTGTTGTTTGCATTCAAGTAACAGAGTATAAGCTAACTTTTGATTGAGCATTTCTGAAACGCAATTTCTTTTGAAACTTCAAGTGGACACACACAGCGCTAAGGGGCCTACATTGGAAAAAGGAATATCGTCAAATAAAAACTACACGGAAGCATTCTGTGAAACTTATTTCTGTTCTGTGCATTCAACTAACACAGTTGAACCTTACTTTTGATTGAGCAGTTCTGAAACACTCTTTCTGTAGAAACTGCAAGTGGATATTCAGAGTGCTACGGACGTATAGTGGAAAAAGGAGTATCCTCAAATAAAAACTACACAGAAGCATTCTGTGAAACCTCTTTCTATTCTGTGCGTTCAGCTAACAGAGTTGAAGCTTACTTTTGATTGTGCAGTTCTGAAACACTTTCTGTGGAAACTGCAAGTGGACATTCGGAGCGCTAAGGGGCCAATAGTGGAAAAAGGAATATCTTCAAATAAAAACTACACGGAAGCACTCTGTGAAACTTCTTTCTGTTCTGTGCATTCAGCTAACAGAGTTGAAGCTCACTTTTGATTGAGCAGTTCTGAAATACTCTTTCTGTAGAAACTGCAAGTGGACATATGGAGAGGTAAGGGACCTATTGTGGAAAATTAATATCCTCAGAAACTACACGGAAGCATTCTGTGAAACTTCTTTCTGTTGTGTGCATTCAACTAACAGAGTTGAAGTTAACTTTTGATTGAGCAGTTCTGAAACGCTCTTTCTGTAGAAACTGCAAGTGGACATTCAGAGCGCTAAGGGACCTGTAATGGAAAAAGGAATATCCTCAAATTAAAACTACACAGAAGTATTCTGTGAAATTTCTTTCTGTTCTGTGCATTCAACTAAAAGAATTGAAGCTCACATTTGATTGGGCAGTTCTGAAACACTCTTCCTCTAAAATTGCAAGTGGACATTCGAAGCACTAAGGGGCCTATAGTGGAAAAAGGGATATCTTCAAATAAAAACTACACAGAAGCATTCTGTGAAACTTCTTTCTGTTTGGTGCATTCAACTAACAGAGTTGAAGTAAACTTTTGATTGAGCAGCTCTGAAACACTCTTTCTGTAGAAAGTGCAAGTGGACACTCCGAGCCCTAAGGTGCCTATACTGGAAAAAGGGATATCTTCAACTAAAAACAACACAGAAGCATTATGTGAAACCTCTTTCTATTGCGTGCATTCAACTAAGAGTTGAAGTTAAAATTTGATTGAGCAGTTCTGAAACACTCTTTCTGTAGAAACTGCAAGTGGACGTACACAGCTCTCAGGGGCCTACAGTGGAAAAAGGAATATCTTCAAATAAAAACTACACAGAAGCATTCTGTGAAACTTCTTTCTGTTCTGTGCATTCAACTAAAAGACTTGAAGCCTACTTTTGAGTGAGGAGTTTTGAAACACTCTTTCGGTAGAAACTGCAAGCGGACATTCGGAGCGCTAAGGGGCATATAGTGGAAAAAGGAATATCTTGAAATAAAAACTACACAGAAGCATTCTGCGAAACTTCTTCCTGATCTCTGCGTTCAAATAGCAGAGTTGAAACTTACTTTTTATTGAGCAGTTCTGAAACACTCTTTCTGTAGAAACTGCAAGCAGACATTCGGAGCGCTAAAGGGCCGCTCGTGGAAAAAGGAATATCTTCAAAAAAAAACTACACAGAAGCATTCTGCAAAACTTCTTTCTGATCTGTGCATTCAAGTAGCCGAGTTGAACCTTACTTTTGATTGAGCAGCTCTGAAACACTCTTTCTATAGAAACTGCAAGTGGACATTTGGAGAGCTAAGGGGCCTACAGAGGAAAAAGTAATATCTTCAGATAAAAACTACACAGAAGCATTCTTTGAAACTTCTTTCTGTTCTGTGCATTCAACTAACAGAATTGAAGCTTACATTTGATTGAGCAGTTCTGAAACACTCTTTCTGTAGAAACTGCAAGTGGACATTCGGAGCGCTAAGGGGCCTATAGTGGAAAAAGGAATATCTTCTAATAAAAACTACCCAGAAGCATTCTGTGAAACATCTTTCTGTTCTGTGCATTCAACTAACAGAGTTGAGGCAAACTTTTGATTGAGCAGTTCGAAAACACTGTTTCTGTAGAAAGTACAAGTGAACAATCCGAGCCCTAAGGTGCCTATAGTGGAAAAAGGAATATCTTCAAATAAAAACTACACAGAAGCATTCTGTGAAACTTCTTTCTGTTCTGTGCATTCATCTTACAGTTTTCAACCTTACTTTTGATTGAGCAGTTCTGAAACGCTCTTTCTGTAGAAACTGCAAGTGGACATTCAGAGCGCTAGGGGACATATAGTGGAAATAAGATTATCCTCAAATAAAAACTACACAGAAGCATTCTGTGAAGCTTGTTTCTGTTCTTTGCATTCACCTGACAGAATTGAAGCTTACATTTGATTGAGTAGTTCTGAAATACTCTTTCCGTAGAAACTGCAAGTGGACATTCGGAGCGCTAAGGGACCTGTAGTGGAAATAGGAATATCCTCAAATAAAAACTACACAGAAGAATTCTGTGAAACTTCTTTCAGTTCTGTGCATTCAACTAACAGAATTGAAGCTCACATTTGATTGAGCAGTTCTGAAACACTCTTTCTCTAAAATTGCAAGTGGACATTCAGAGCGCTAAGGGGCCTATTGTGGAAAAAGGAATATCTTCAAATAAAAACTACACAGAAGAGTTCTGTGAAACTTCTTTCTGTACTGTGCATTCAACTAACGGAGTTCAAGCAAACTTTTGATTGAGCAGTTCTGAAACACTCTTTCTGTAGAAAGTGCAAGTGGACAATCCGAGCCCTAAGGTGCCTATAGTGGAAAAACGGATATCTTCAAATAAAAACTACACAGAAGCATTCTGTGAAACTTCTTTCTGTTGTGTGCATTCAACTAACAGAGTTCAATTTAACTTTTGATTGAGCAGTTCTGAAACACTCTTTCTGTAGAAACTGCAAGTGGACATACATAGCGCTAAGCGGCCTACAGTGGAAAAAGGAATATCTTCAAATAAAAACTACACAGAGGGATTCTGTTAAACTTCTTTCTGTTTTGTGCATTGAACTAACAGAGTTGAACCTTAATTTTGATTGAGCAGTTCTGAAACGCTCTTTCTGTAGAAACTGCAAGTGGCCATTCGGAGTGCTACGGGACGTATACGGGAAAAAGGAATATAATCATATAAAAAGTACACAGAAGCATTCTGTGAAACGTCTTTCTGTTCTGTGCATTTCACTAACAGAGTTGAATCTTACTTTTGACTGAGCAGTTCTGAAACACTCTTTCTGTAGAAACTGCAAGTGGACATTCACAGCTTTAAGCTGCCTATGGTTGAAAAAGTATATCGTCAAATAAAAACTACACAGAAGCATTATGTGAAACCTCTTTCTGTTCTGTGCATTCAGCTAACAGAGTTGAAACTTACTTTTGATTGTGCAGTTCTGAAACACTTTCTGTGGAAACTGCAAGTGGACATTCAGAGCGCTAATGGGCCTAAAGTGGAAAAAGGAATATCTTCAAGTAAAAACTAGACGGAAGCACTCTGTGAAACTTCTTTCTGTTCTGTGCATTCAGCTAACCGATTTGAAGCTCACTTTTGATTGAGCAGTTCTAAAACACTCCTTCTGTAGAAACTGCAAGTGGACATATGGAGCGGTAAGGGACCTATAGGGGAAAAAGTAATATCCTCAAAAATTACACAGAAGCATTCTGTGAAACATCTTTCTGTTGTGTGCATTCAAATAACAGAGTTGAAGTTAACTTTTGATTGAGGAGTTCTGAAACACTCTTTCTGTAGAAACTGCAAGTGGACATTCAGAGTGCTAAGGGGCCTACAGTGGAAAAAGGAGTATCTTCAAATAAAAACTACCCAGAAGCATTCTGTTAAACTTCTTTCTCTTCTGTGCATTCAACTAACAGAATTGAAGCTTACATTTGATTGAGCAGTTCTGAAACACTCTTTCTGTAGAAACTGCAAGTGGACATTCGGAGAGCTAAGGGGCCTATAGTGGAAAAAAGATTATCTTCTAAAAAAACTACACGGAAGCATTCTGTTAAACATCTTTCTGTTCTGTGCATTCAACTAACAGAGTTGAAGCAAACTTTTGATTGAGCAGTTCTGAAACACTCTTTCTGTAGAAAGTACAAGTGAACAATCCGAGCCCTAAGGTGCCTATAGTGGAAAAAGGAATATCTTCAACTAAAAGCTACACAGAAGCATTCTGTGAAACTTCTTTGTGTTGTGTGCATTTAACTAACAGAGTTGAAGTTAACTTTTGATTGAGCAGTTCTGAAACACTGTTTATGTAAAAACTGCAAGTGGACATACAGAGCGCAAAGGGGCCTACAGTGGAAAAAGGAATATCTTCAAATAAAAACTACACAGAAGCATTTTGTAAAACTTCTTTCTGTTCTGTGCATTCAACTTACAGAGTTGAAGTTAACTTTTGAGTGAGCAGTTCTGGAACACTCTTTCTGTAGAAACTTCAAGTGGAGATACAGAGTGCTAAGGGGCCTACAGTGGAAAAAGGAATATCTTCAAATAAAAACTACACGGAAGCATTCTGTGAAACTTCTTTCTGTTCTGTGCATTCAACTAACACAGTTGAACCTTATTTTTGATTAAGCAGTTCTGAAACACTCTTTTTGTAGAAACTGCACTTGGACATTCAGAGAGCTACGGGAAGTATAGTGGATAAAGTAATATCCTCAAATAAAAACTACACAGAAGCATTCGGTGAAGCTTCTTTCTGTTCTTTGCACTCAACTGACAGAATTGAAGCTAACATGTGATTGAGCAGTTATGAAACACTCTTTCTGTAGAAACTGCAAGTGGACATTCGGAGCGCTAAGGGGCCTACAGTGTAAAAACGAATATCTTCAAATAAAAACTACACAGAAGCATTCTGTGAAACTTCTTTCTGTTCTGTGCATTCACCTTACAGAGTTGAACCTTACTTTTGATTGAGCAGTTCTGAAACGCTCTTTCTGTAGAAACTGCAAGTGGACATTCAGAGCGCTACAGGACATATAGTGGAAATAAGATTATCCACAAATAAAAACTACACAGAAGCATTCTGTGAAGCTTCTTTCTGTTTTTGTATTCAACTAACAGAGCTGAAGATTACTTTTAATTGAGCAGTTCTGAAACACACTTTCTGTTGAAACTGCAAGTGGACATTCGGAGCGCTAAGGGACCTGTAGTGGAAAAAGGAATATCCTCAAGTAAGAACTACACAGAAGCATTCTGTGAAACTTCTTTCTGTTCTGTGTATTCAACTAACAGAATTGAAGCTGACATTTGATTGAGCAGTTCTGAAACACTCTTTCTCTAAAATTGCAAGTGGACATTCAGAGCGCTAATGGGCCTATTGTGGAAAAAGGAATATCTTCAAATAAAAACTACACAGAAGAATTCTGTGAAACTTCTTTCTGTTGTGTGCATTCAACTAACGGAGTTGAAGCAAACTTTTGATTGGGCAGTTCTGAAACACTCTTTCTGTAGAAAGTGCAAGTGTACAATCCGAGCCCTAAGGTGCCTATAGTGGAAAAACGGATATCTTCAAATAAAAACCACACAGAAGCATTCTGTGAAACTTCTTTCTGTTGTGTGCATTCAACTAACAGAGTTCAATTTAACTTTTGATTGAGCAGTTCTGAAACACTCTTTCTGTAGAAACTGCAAGTGGACATACATAGCGCTAAGGGGCCTACAGTGGAAAAAGTAATATCTTCAAATAAAAACTACACAGAAGGATTCTGTTAAACTTCTTTCTGTTTTTGTGCATTGAACTAACAGAATTGAACCTTAATTTTGATTGAGCAGTTCTGAAACGCTCTTTCTGTAGAAACTGCAAGTGGACATTCAGAGTGCTACGGGACGTATAGTGGAAAAAGGAATATCCTCAAATAAAAACTACACAAAAGAATTCTGTGAAGCTTCTTTCTGTTCTGTGTATTTCACTAACAGACTTGAATCTTACTTTTGTCTGAGCACTTCTGAAACACTCTTTCTGTAGAAACTGCAAGTGGACATTCGGAGCGCTAAGGGGCCTATAGTGGAAAAAGAAATATCTTCAAATAAAAACTACACAGAAGCATTCTGTGAAACTTCTTTCTGTTCTGTGCATTCAGCTAAGAGAGTTGAAGTATATTTTTGATTGAGCATTTCCGAAATTCTCTTTCTGTAGAAACTGCAAGTGGACATTCGGAGCGTTATGGGGCTATAGTGGAAAACAAATATCTTCAAATAAACACTACACTGAAGCATTCTGCGAAACTTCTTTCCGTTCTGAGCATTCAACTAACAGAGTTGAACCTTACTTTTGATTGAGCACTTCTGAAACACTCTTTCTGTAGAAACTGCAAGTGGACATTCGGAGCGCTAAGGGGCCTATAGTGGAAAAAGAAATATCTTCAAATAAAAACTACACAGAAGCATTCTGTGAAACTTCTCTCTGTTCTGTGCATTCAACTAACAGAGTTGAAGCACAGTTTTGATTGAGCAGTTCTGAAACACTCTTTCTGTAGAAACTGCAAGTGGACATTCACAGCTTTAAGCTGCCTATGGTTGAAAAAGTATATCTTCAAATAAAAACTACACAGAAGCATTCTGTGAAACCTCTTTCTGTTCTGTGCATTCAGCTAGCAGAGTTGAAGCTTACTTTTGATTGTGCAGTTCTGAAACACTTTCTGTGGAAACTGCAAGTGCACATTCGGAGCGCTAAAGGGCCTATAGTGGAAGAAGGAATATCTTCAAGTAAAAACTACACGGAAGCACTCTGTGAAACTTCTTTCTGTTCTGTGCATTCAGCTAAGCGATTTGAAGCTCACTTTTCATTGAGCAGTTCTGAAACACTCTTTCTGTAGAAACTGCAAGTGGACATATGGAGCGGTAAGGGACTTTAGTGGAAAATTAATATCCTCAAAAATTACACAGAAGCATTCTGTGAAACTTCTTTTTGTTGTGTGCATTCAACTAACAGAGTTGAAGTTAACTTTTGATTGAGGAGTTCTGAAACACTCTTTCTGTAGAAACTGCAAGTGGACATTCAGAGCGCTAAGGGGCCTACAGTGGAAAAAGGAGTATCTTCAAAAGAAAACCACACAGAAGCATTCTGTTAAACTTCTTTCTGTTCTGTGCATTCAACTAACAGAGTTGAACGTTACTTTTGATTGAGCAGTTCTGAAACGCTCTTTCTGTAGAAACTGCAAGTGGACATTCAGAGCGCTATGGGACGTATAGTGGAAAAAGGATTATCCCCAAATAAAAACTACACAGAAGCATCTGTGAAGCTTCTTTCTGTTCTTTGCATTCAACTAACAGAGCTGAAGCTTACAGTTAGCTGAGCAGTTCTGAAACAAACTTTCTGTTGAAACTGCAAGTGGACATTCGGAGCGCTAAGGAATCTATAGTGGAAAAAGTAATATCCTCAAATAAAAACTACACAGAAGCATTCTGTGAAACTTCTTTCTGTTCTGTGCATTCAACTAACAGAATTGAAGCTCACATTTGATTGAGCAGTTCTGAAACACTCTCTCTCTAGAAACTGCAAGTGGACATTGGAGCACTAAGGGGCCTATAGTGGAAAAAGGAATATCTTCAAATAAAAACT
>NW_026655022.1:0-7705 GCF_009828535.3 Hylobates moloch
TGGTCTCGATCTCCTGACCTCGTGATCCGCCCGCCTCGGCCTCCCAAAGTGCTGGGATTACAAGCGTGAGCCACCGCGCCCGGCCAACCCAGGCTTTTTCTATTGCCAATGGTTCATGAATGTTGGTCTACAGACTTGGTGTATCCAGAAAATCTGGAGCAGTTAAAATTCAGATAGTACTGCCGTTCAAGAAGGTGGAATGCATTTGTTTCCTCTAATTCCTAAGACTCCACGAAATAAAAGGATCAAGGGTATAAACTCACAACTCCAAAGAAAACTGGAGGAGCTCCCATCAATGGGAGAGAGATTTCAACAACTTTCTGGCAAGCAGAAAGGGGGTGGGAGGGGTGGTAACTGAGAAAGCAGGGCAGGGAAAGGCATGAGCAGAGTCCACATGTGGGAAGGGATCCACCGGGAGAGGGTTCATCTACCCTGCCAAATCCTGGAGAGGTGCAGTAGAGGTATCCTGATGGTGGGAGCAAGACACAAAGCCTCAAACATAATTGAAAGTGTGTGTTGGAACAGTTAATCTCCCCCAACTCATGTTGGAACAGTTAATTTCCCCCTTATGTCCCCCATGCTCATGGGTAGAAATCACACCAGCCAACAAGTCTCTACATTCCAGCAAAATATCAGTGGGTTCTCCAAAGAAACCAAACAGTCCCAAAGCAAAGGCCTCTATTTTCCGTACTTAGGGGTCCTCCAGCAGATTGTACAGGTCCTTACTCAGTCACTTTAAAGGGACTTGACAAACACCTGCCCTTACACAGGGCTCCAAATCAATCAACTTTTTATTTTTAAAATAGAGACCAGGTTTCTCCGTGTTGCCTAGGCTGGTCTCAAACTCCTGGGCTCAAATGATTCTCCCACTTTGGCCTCCCAAAGTGCAATGATCACAGGTGTGAGCCACCATGTCCGGCTCAACTTTTTATTGTGTTCTTAAATCAATGGTCCAGGCTGGGTGCAGTGGCTCACGCCTGTAATCCCAGCACTTTGGGAGGCCGAGGCAGGTGAATCACCTGAGGTCAGGAGTTTGAAAGCAGCCTGGCCAACATTGTGAAACCACGTCTCTACTAAAAATACAAAAATTAGCCGGGCATGGTGGCAGGCACCTGTAATCCCAGCTACTTGGGGGAGGCTAGGGCATGAGAATCGCTTGAACCCAGGAGGTGGAGGTTGCAGTGAGCCAAGATTGCGCCACTGCACTCCAGCCTGGGGGATAGAGCGAGACTCTGTCTTAAAAAAAAAAAAATCAATGGACTGATAGGTTTGAACATTTGTGAAGAAATATGCTAATAGATTTATGAACGAACGGATGAAACAAATGGGAAAAACTAAGATTAGGCACATTTCCAGTGTGGAAAAAGTCCAAGCAATTATTAAAATCAGGAATATAAAAAAATGAAAAAAAAAGGTAATTATAGTATACTTCTTGGCTCTGTAGTGACTACTGATTTACTAGGAGTTCGGATATAAACATATTGGAAGAATGAAGGGAGGGAAAGTAGGGTGTGTGTGTGGAAGAGATAGAAAAGAGGTAAATCCTGTTCTACCATAAGATCTCAAGAGATAATGTCTCAAATTGCTAAGTTAAGAAATAATGGTGGCCAGGCACGGTGGCTTATGCCCGTAATCCCAGCACTTTGGGAGGCTCACGGTGGCTTATGCCCGTAATCCCAGCACTTTGGGAGGCTGAGGTGGGCGGATCACTTGAGGTCAAGAGTTCGAGACCAGCTTGGCCAACATGGCGAAACCTTGTGTCTACTAAAAATACAAAAATTAGCTGGGTGTGGTGGCAGGCGCCTGTAATCCCAGCTGCTCAGGAGGCTGAGGCAGGAGAAATGCTTGAACCTGGGAGGGGGAGGTTTTAGTGAGCCGAGATCATGCCATTGCACTCCAGCCTGGGCGTCGCAGTGAGACTCTGTCTCAAAAGAAAGAAAGAAAGAAAGAATGATATGAGCATATGACGAGGAACCATGGCGGTCCATCAGTTAAAAATCATTTCAGCTACAAGTAACAAAAAACTCAACTGATAGTGGCTTAAACACATATGGCTTTATTTATTTTTTCAGTTAACAGGAACTGTGGCATGGGTTCAGCTGCTCAATGATGCCATCAAGAAATTGGGTTCTTTCTGACTTTCTTCCTTCACATGTTGTCTTCTTCCTCGTGCTCATCCCCACATGGTCACAAGATGGCTGTCACAGCTCCAGACAGCTTGACTATATTCAAAGCAGAAAGAAAGAAGTGGACAACATCAGCTATGTGTGCCTCTGCTCAGGAAAGCAAACACTTTTTCGGAAGGCCCGCAGCAAACATCTCACTGGCCAAAGCCAGGTCACGTAGTCATCCTTAGCTGCAAGGGAGGCTAAGAAAGTATCTGGTTCTTCAGCCTCTGAGTGGGAGGTGGCAAGGAACAAGGGATTTGGAAGTAGTTGCCTCTAGGGAGCAGGACTTGCAGTGGGAAGGAGTAGGACAGGATATTGCTGGGTTTTATTAGGCATCTCTTAGCACTGTTTTATTTTTTTAAGTATGTATATGTATTCCTTTGATAAAAAATAAAAATTAGGCCATGTGTAGTCGCTCACACCTGTAATCCCAGCACTTTGGGAGGCCGAGGTGAGCGGATCGCCTGAGGTCAGGAGTTCGAGACCAGCCTGGCCAACATGGTGAAACCCTGTCTCTATTAAAAATACAAAACTTAGCCAGGCATGGTGACGCACGCCTGTAATCCCAGCTACTCCAAAGACTGAGGCAGGAGAATCACTTGAACCCAGGAGGCCGAGGTTGCAGTGAGCCAAGATTGTGCCACTGCACTCTAGCCTGAGCGACAGAGCAAGACTCCGTCTCAAAAATAAATAAATAAAATTAAATTTAAATTAAAAAATAAAGTGTTACAGTTTCTATGAAAAAAAGAAATCTTAAAAATAAAAGCTGGTAATAGTTTTCTATCTCCAGAGCAAAGGATAGCAATTCACCTTGGAAGCAAACTTGCCAGAATACGCTCTTTACTTAGACTGAGGTATCCCAGGTATCTACCTACTGATCTTAGAGAAAATTGTGCTATCACTGTTAACCTGAATGTGGCTGGTGGAAACCAGGACAGCTCTGTGCAGCAGTTAACATGGGTTGACTGTGGTTAGACAGTCCTGGTGCAATTTCCTGTCTGCCATTTATTAGCTCTGTGACCCTGGGCAAATGACACCCAGGAGCTTCATTTTCCTTGTTTATGAAATGAAGGTAACTCAAGTGCCTGCCACAGAGTAAGCACTCAGCAAATATCCACTATGATTAAAATGTTAAATGTTCTGTGTACCGATATAATCTGGGTGTCCTTTACAGTACTATGTTTCCACTGAGTTAATTTTTTATCCTAAACATGAATTGGGACTAGATTCATGTTTAGTCCCAATTCATGTTGGGACTAAAATGCCCAACTGAAAATTGTTTTTGAGAGGTATGTGTGCATATTTTTTCTCAGGCCTTTGCTCACAGAAGATACCCCATTGGGACCACATCAGGAGACATGCAGGTTTGAATTGCTACGGACTCCTGTTGGAGGAAGCACTGTAAAAAGGAATGAGGCTGGATTGTTGGCCCTACTACATACATGGTTATTTAACTTTAAAACAACCTACTTTGTGACATGTGCTGCTGAGTACTGTGATGGTCTCTTATGGGCTACGGAGCCCAGATCACCACTGTGAGGCAGGTGTGTTAGAATCCCAGAAAGAAAATTGATATGGGGAGTGTTACATGGGAGCAGGAAATGCAGTTGGCCTGGGAGTGGAGAATGTGAAAATGGCCTCCTCTCTTTGATGCCATGGTGATAGCTGGAGATCTAGATTGCAGGCAGGGAGCACATGGCGAGAACCATAGGGTGGTGGAAGACAATCTTGCCCACACATGGTATGAAACTGGGAGGTTATGGAGAGGGACAGCCAGTAGGCAGCCTCCCTCAGAAAGACATAAGTGACCTTCTCCTGGAGAGGTTCTATCTGGTATCCTTTGCAATGTTTCCTGTCTGGCCTGATAATTATCTTCTGTTATCTGCAAGACACCAGTAAAGTTCTATTAAGTACACATACATAGACGATACTTCATCTATTAAAAAAAAAAGAAAAGGATGCTATGAAAAGACATCTTTGGAGAATAAGAACGCTAAGAAATGAAAAATGACTGCCAAAATAAAGGTGTCCAGTAGAAGATAAAGTCAAAACAAGGTCCCATAATATAGAATTAAAAAAAAAAAGACATGGAAAATACATATGTGAGAAGATAATCATCCAGGAGATCCAATATCCAACTAACAGGAGTTCTAGAAAGAACGGAGAAAGTAAGCAAAGAAATAAAACAGCAACTTCTCAGAGCAGGGGGACACGAGTCTTCAGATTGAAAGGGCCCACCCACCAGGTGCCTAGCAAAGTAGACGAGGGAAAACCCCACTGCTGGGCACATGATTGTGACATTTCAGAACACTAAGTATGAAGAAAAAAAATTAAGCTTCCAGATGTAGAGAAAACAGGTTGCCAGCAAAGGAATGAGAATAATATTAGCATGTGACTTTTAATCAGCGACACTACGGGCTAAAGCAGTATCTTCAAAATTCAGAGGAAAAATTGTTTCTAACATAGAATTCTAAAGCCAAACTATCATTGAAATACGAAGGTAAAATAATGACTACATATTCAGATATGTAAAGAGCCTAAAATTTACCTTTCTTAAGAAGTTACTCGAGGATGTTCTCCAACAAAATGTACGATGTGGCCAGGTGCAGTGTCTCACGCCTGTAATCCCAGCACTTTGGGAGGCTGAGGCAGGCGGATCAGGAGGTCAAGAGATGGAGACCATCCTGGACAACATGGTAAAACTCCATCACTACTAAAAGCCAGGCGTGGTAGCGTGCACCTGTAGTCCCAGCTACTCAGGAGGCTGAAGCAGGACAATCGCTTGAACCTTGGAGGCGGAGGTTGCAGTGAGCCGAGATCACACCACTGCACTCCAGCCTGGGTGAAAGAGCAAGACTCTGTCTCAAAATGGTGCGATCTCAGCTCACTGCAACCTCCGCCTCCTGGGTTCAAGTAATTCTCCTGCCTGAGCCTCCCGAGTAGCTGGGATTATAGGCATGTGCCACCACGCCCGGCTAATTTTTTGTATTTTTAGTACAGACAGGGATTCTCCATGTTGGTCAGGCTGGTCTCGAACTCCTGACCTCAGGCGATCTGCCTGCCTGGGCCTCCCAAAGTGCTGGGATTACAGGTGTGAGCCACTGCCCCCAGCCTAGAAAAGAGATTTATTATGAAGTTATCAGGTAGCTCACAGAAGTCTAGAGAATCAGGCTGAGAACATGGAGTGAGAGCAAGGAAGGCAGGCATCAGGAACCACAGCTAAGGGTCCACCATAGAAACAGCCTGGTTAGAACGCTGCTGTTGGCACTGCTCCCTGCACTGCTTCTACCAGTGGACCTTATCCTACTGGCACATGCCACTGCAAGGGCGCTCCAACCATCCTCACATCTGTTGTTTTGGTTTATTTGTTGTGGACTTCAGAGTTTAGTTAATCAATAATCTGCAATTTATGGCACATTATGACCAGTTCACTGAAGGCTGCTCTTTTACTTTATTTCTTCTTTTACTTTATTTATCTTCTTCCCCATCAGTCGCTATCCTTACTCCCATTCTCCTGCCTAACTTAGTGAGCCTCTCCAGTGTAATTAACGTATGTATACTTTCAATCCATCTTCCATATGTTTATTTATATGCATATCCATGAAAATACATAGTGTTGTTTCACATTTCTGTAAATGGAATTGTACTATAAATACTATTCTGTTTCTTTTTTCTCTCAATGCTGGGGATTTTAGAGACCTATCATGTGGCTATATGTAAATCTAGTTTATTACTTTTGTTTTGTAGTTTTCCATCCTATGAATATACAGTTTGTTTATTCTGTCCTATGGTGATGAACACCTGATTGCTTCTGATTCCTCACTACCACAAACAGTGCTGCAATGAACAACCTCAACTATATTTTCTTAGGACCTGTGTGAGAATTTCTCTGGAATATATGCCCAGAAGCGGGATTGCTGGGTTGTAGGGTATTCACCTACTTAATTTCATGGGTGCTGCCAAACTCTCTCTGGAATACCCGTACCAGTTTACATTCCAACTCATCGTTGTCCTTTTCCTCACATCCTCATCAGCACTTGATAATATCTGACTTGCTACACGTTACCATTCCTGTAGTGACTTCTCATTATTGTTTTAATTTCATTTCTCTAATTATTGGCAGAGTTGAAAAAGCGCTTAATATATTCAAGTTTCCCCTTGTGTAAACTCAAGTTTCTCCTTCTATAAATTACTCTTCATATCCTATGCCCATTTTCCTATTGGGTTTACTATCTTCCTTATATCTTCTCCTAATCTATCATCCTTTTGTTAATTTTGTATATTCCTGCCTTCTTTTCGTTGCTGGTTCCAGATTCAAGGCCATGAACAGAGTATTCAGCCCTTGTTGCCTGGAGGGCTGGGAAAGAAAATATCTGACCACCATCAGTTTCCATAGTGGGAAATAGGGCCATGCCTCCCAATTTGGCAGGGATTCCCCTAAAAAACAGCATGGGAAATTAGATGCTACAGAACAGTAGAGTTCACTCCTTTGGTCGTCCAACATCCACATATAGCCTTCCTCCCATACTTATGCTTTTAAAAAAAGCTTCCACCTAATACAGTGCAAATATACCTCATATAACCAAACATGCACCCATCCCCTTTCCAGAGTGAGAAAACAAAAACATAAATTAGAATGCTTTCAGGGGCAAGCAATAGAAAACCCAACTCAAATTGTCTTGAATAGCAAATGCAATTCATTGGCTCACTTAACTGAAGAGTCCACGGGCAGGGAGACTTCGGGCAGGGAGACTTCAGGCATGGCATGATCCGGAATACGGTTCCATTTCTGTGATTCTCTTGGCTCTGCCTCCTCCGTTTTTCAGCTCCATCCTCAGGTAGGCCTTCCACATGTTCACAAGATGGCTAACAGCAGCAACCAGGCTACATGCTTCTTTGTTCTCACCCAAGGGAAGATAGGTCATCTCCTCCCTCAAAAGCTGAATAAAAGTCCTAAGCCTCATTGTGATTGGGTCATCCCCGAACCAGTCATCACTGTGGCTAGGAGGGTGAAATTACTCAGATCAGTTTATACCAATAAAGGCCTACACCTAGAGCTGGTGGTGGGGTCAATCCCACTCACATCCCATAGTTGTTATACAGCGCGGGAAGAGTGGAATGGATGCTGCAGAACAACTACAATATCCACTACAAGGGAGTAAACTAAGAAAGAGGAAGATATGGGGTCCAAGAAAGATTGGGTCCAACCCAGAATAATGAAGGGACGTCCCAGGATGACAGCTGCACCGCAGGCCTACAGAGCAATCAGTCCAAATTGGAACAGGAAGACAGACGACTCCAGGAAGAAGGTATCTGGGGGAAAAGGGGATTCAAATGATTTTATACTTTCCTTGAGAATTTGGAATGACTTAAGAAGGTGATAAAGTCAGACAATGCAAGGAAAAAAAGAAAGACAATTAGAAACTCTAAGGAAAAAAAGCTGTATAAGAAAAGCAATGTAAGGCCGGGCGCGGTGGCTCACGCTTGTAATCCCAGCACTTTGGGAGGCCGAGGCGGGCGGATCACGAGGTCAGGAG
>NW_026655023.1:0-7705 GCF_009828535.3 Hylobates moloch
AGCATTCTGCCAAACTTCTTTCTGTTCTGTGCATTCAACTAGCAGAGTTTAACCTTACTTTTGATTGAGGAGTTTTGAAACACACTTTCTGTAAAAACTGGAAGCGGACATTCGGAGCTCGAAGGAGTCTATAATGGAAAAAGGTATATGTTCAAATAAAAACTACACAGAAGCGTTCTGCCAAAATTCCTTTTGTTCCGTGCATTCAACTAACAGAGTTGAAACTTAGTTTGGATTGAGAAGTTCTGAAACTCTGTTTTTGTAGAAACTGCAAGCGGACATTCGGAGCACTAAGGGGCCTATATTGGAATAAGGAATATCTTAAATTAAACCTACACAGAAGCAATCTGTCAAACTTCTTTCTGTTCTGTACATTCACCAAGCAGAGTTGAATCTTACTTTTGATTGAGGAGTTTTGAAACACACTTTCTGTAGAAACTAGAAGCGGACATTCGGAGCGCTAACGGGGCCTATAGTGGAAAAAGGAATATCTTCAAATAAAAACTAAACAGAAGCATTCTGCCAAGCTTCTTTCTGTTCCGTGCATTCAACTAACAGATTTGAACGTTACTTTTGATTGAGCAGTTCTGAAACTCTCTTTCTGTAGAAACTGCAAGCAGACATTCGGAGCGCTAAGGGGCCTATAGTGGAAAAAGGAATATCTTCAAATAAAAACTACAAAGAAACATTCTGTCAAACTTCTTTCTGTTCTCTGCATACAACTAACAGAGTTGAACTTTACTTTTGATTGAGAAGTTCTGAAACTCTGATTCTGCAGAAACTGCAAGCGGACATTCGGAGCGCTAAGTGGCCTGTAGTGGTAAAAGTAATATCTTCAAATAAAAACTACACAGAAGCATTCTGCCAAACTTCTTTCTGTTCTGTGCAGTCCACTAACAGAGTTGAACCTTACTTTTGACTGAGGAGTTTTGAAACACACTTTCTGTAGAAACTGCAAGCGGACATTCGGAGCGCTAAGGGGCCTATACTGGAAAAAGGAATATCTTCAAACAAAAACTACACAGAAGCATTCGGCCAAACTACTTTCTGTTCTGTGCATTCAGCTAGCAGAATTGAAACTTACTTTTGTTTGAGAAGTACTGAAACTCTCGTTCTGTAGAAACTGCAAGCAGATATTCGGAGCGCTAATGGGCCTACAGTGGTAAAAGGAATATCTTGAAATAAAAACTACACAGAAGAATTCTGCTAAACGTGTTTCTGTTCTGTGCATTCAACTAGTAGAGTTGAACGTTATTTTTGATTGAGGAGTTTTGAAACACACTTTCTGTCGAAACTGGAAGCGGATATTCGGAGTGCTAAGGGGCCGATAGTGGAAAAAGGTATATCTTCAAATAAAAACTACACAGAACCATTCTGCGAAAATTCTTTCTATTCTCTGCTTTCAACTAGCAGAGTTGAACCTTACTTTGATTGAGAAGTACTGAAATTATCTTTCTGTAGAAACTGCAAGCGGACATTCGGAGCGATAAGGGGCCTGTAGTGGAAAAAGGAATATCTTCAAATAAAATCTACACAGAAGCATTCTGTCAAACTTCTTTCTCTTCAGTGCATTCAGCTAGCAGAGTTGAACCTTACGTTTGATTGAGAAGTACTGAAACTCTCTTTCTGTAGAAACTGCAAGCGGATATTTGGAACTCTAATGGGCCTACAGTGGGAAATGAGTCTTTTTGATTGAATGACCTATTTGTACCTGCTGTTGGGCTCTTTGTATTCATCCTGAGAGAGACCACCAGAGCTGTCCTCTCTCTCCTGTGCCTACCTCTGACTGCAGGCATGGACAGTGGTCTGGGACTCATCCCAATCTATTTTCTCACTAGCTAATGAGCAGGAATTCTTAATTAGACTTAGTTCTTGGGGAATCATTTCTGTGGATGTTATAAATAACAGGGTGTGGTCTGCATTCAGAATCATAAAAATTAATTTTGGCTATGTGGTACACTCTGCCATTCCTATTCAGCCACAGAGATCCAAGAACACTAAGGCCATATTCCTGCCACCAAGGCAGCAGGGTTTGAATTTTAGTTGAATTATACTGACAACTTCCAAATTATTTGTTTTTTTGAGACAGAGTCTCGCTCTGTCACCCAGGCTGGAATGCAGTGGCACAAAAAAAAAAAGGGATTATCTTGAAATAAAAACTACACAGAAGCTTTCTGCCAAACGTGTTTCTGTTCTGTGCATTCAACTAGCAGCGATGAACGTTATTTTTGATTGAGGAGTGTTGAAACACACTTTTTGTAGAAACTGGAAGCGGACATTCGGAGCGCTAAGGGGCCGATAGTGAAAAAAGTTATATCTTCAAATAAAAACTACACAGAAGCATTCTGCCAAACTTCTTTCTCTTCAGTGCATTCAGCTAGCAGAGTTGAACCTTACTTTAGATAGAGAAGTACTGAAACTCTCTTTCTGTAGAAACTGCAAGCGGATATTCAGAGCGCTAATGGGCCTACAGTGGAAAAAGGAATATCTTGAAATAAAAACTACACAGAAGCATTGGGCCAAACTTCTTTCTGTTCTTTGAATTCAACTAGCGGAATTGAACCTTACTTTGGATTGAGGGGTTTTGAAACACACTTTCTGTAGAAACTGCAAGCGAACATTCGCAGCGCTAAGGGGCCTATTGTGGAAAAAGGAATATCTTCAAATAAAAACTACACAGAAGCATTCTGCCTAACTTCTTTCTGTTCTGTGCATTCAACTAGCAGAGTTGAACCTTACTTTTGATTGAGAAGTGCACAAACTCTCTTTCTGTAGAAACTGCACGCAGATATTCGGAGCGCTAATGGGCTTACAGTGGAAAAAGGAATATCTTCAAATTAAAACTACACAGAAGCATTCTGCCAAACTTCTTTCTGTTCTGTGCATTCCACTAGCAGAATTGAACTTTACTTTTGATTCAGAAGTACTCAAACGCTCTGTCTGTATAAGCTGCAAGCGGATAATCGGAGCGCTTAGGGGTCTATAGTGGAAAAAGGAATATCTTCATATAGAAACTACACAGAAGCATTCTGCGAAACTCCTTTCTGTTCTGTACATTCAACTAGCAGAGTTTAAGCATACTTTTGACTGATGGGTTTTGTAACACACTTTCTGTAGAAACTGGAAGCTGATATTCGGAGCACTAAGGGGCCTATATTGGAATAAGGAATATCTTCAAATAAAAACTACACAGAAGCAATCTGTCAAACTTCTTTCTGTTCTGTACATTCAGCAAGCAGAGTTGAATCTTACTTTTGATTGAGGAGTTTTAAACACACTTTCTATAGAAACTAGAAGCGGACATTCGGAGCGCTAACGGGGCCTTTAGTGGAAAAAGGAATACCTTTAAATTAAAACTACACAGAAGAATTCTGCCAAACTTCTTTCTGTTCTGTGCATTCAACTAACAGATTTGAACGTTTCTTTTGATTGAGCAGTTCTGAAACTCTCTTTCTGTGGAAACTGCAAGCGGACATTCGGAGCGCTAAGGGGCCTATAGTGGAAAAAGGAATATCTTCAAATAAAAACTACACAGAAGCATTCTGCCAAACTTCTTTCTGTTCTCTGCATAAAACTAACAGAGTGGAACTTTACTTTTGATTGAGAAGTTCTGAAACTCTCTTTCTGCAGAAACTGCAAGCGGATATTCGGAGCGCTATGTAGGTATAGTGGAAAAAGGTATATCTTCAAATAAATAGTACACAGAAGTATTCTGCCAAACTTCTTTCTGTTCTGCGCATTCAACTAGCAGAGTTGAACATTACTTTTGATTGAAGAGTTTTGAAATACAATTTCTGTAGAAACTGGAAGTGGACATTCTGATCGCTAAGGGGCTTACAGTGGAAAAAGGAATATCTTAAAATAAAAACTACACGGAAGCATTCTGCCAAACTTTTTTCTGTTCTGTGCATTCAACTAGCAGAGTTTAACCTTACTTTTGATTGAGAATTAATGAAACTCTATTTCTGTAGATACTGTAAGCGGATATTCGGAGCGTTAAGGGACCTACAGTGAAAAAAGTAATATTTTCCAATAAAAACTACACGGAAGCATTCTGCCAAACTTTTTTTTGTTCTGTGCATTCAACTAACAGACTTGAACGATACTTTTGATTGAGAAGTTCTGAAACTCTCTTTCTGTGGAAACTGCAAGCGGACATTGAGAGCGCTAAGGAGGTATAGTGGAAAAAGGAATATCTTCAAATAAAAACTACAAGGAAGTATTCTGAAAAACTTCTTTCTGTTCTGTGCATTCAACTAGTAGATTTGAAACTTACTTTTCATTGAGGAGTTTTCAAACATACTTTCTGTAGAAACTGGAAGCGGAAATTCAGAGCGCTAAGGAGCCTATAGTGGAAAAACGAATATCTTCTAATAAACAATACACAGAAAAATTCTGCCAAACTTCATTCTATTCTGTGCATTCAACTAACAGAGTTGAAACATACCTTTGATTGAGAAGTTCTGAAACTCTCTTTTTGTAGAAACTGAAAGTGGACATTCGGAGCACTAAGGGGCCTGTAGTGGAAAAAGGAATATCTTCATATAAAAACTACACAGAAGCGTTCTGCCAAACTTCTTTCTGCTTTGTGCATTCAACTAGCAGAGTTGAACCTTACTTTTGATTGAGGAGTTTTGAAACACACTTTCCGTAGAAACTGGTAGCGGACATTCGGAGCTCCAAGGAGTCTATAATGGAAAAAGGAATATCTTCAAATTAAAACTGCACAGAAGCATTCTGACAAACTTCTTTCTATTCAGTGCATTCTACTAAAATATTTGAACGTTACTTTTGATTGAGAAGTTCTGAAACTCTCTTTCTGTAGAAACTGCAAGCGGACTTTCGGAGCGATAAGGGGCCTATAGTGGAAAAAGGAGTATCTTCAAATAAAAACGACACAGAAGCATTCTGCCAAAATTCTTCCTGTTCCCTGCATACAACTAACAGAGTTGAACTTTCCTTTTGATTGAGAAGTTCTAAAACTCTCTTTCTGCAGAAACTGCAAGCGGATATTCGGAGCGCTAAGTGGGTATAGTGGAAAAAGGAATATCTTCAAATAAAAACTACACAGAAGTATTCTGCCAAACCTCTTTCGGTTCTGTGCATTCAACTAGCAGAGTTGAACCTTGCTTTTGATTGAGGAGTTTTGAAACACACTTTCTGTAGAAACTGGGGGCGGACATTCGGAGCGCTATGGGGCCTATAGTGGGAAAAGGAATATCTTCAAATAAAAACTACACGGAAATATTCTGCCAAATTTCTTTCTGTTCTGTGCATTCATCTAGCAGAGTTAATTCTTACTTTTGAAGAAGTAATGAAACTCTCTTTCTGAAGATAGTGCAATCGGATATTTGGAGGTCTAAGGGACCTACAGTTGAAAAGTTTTGAACCTTACTTTTGATTGAGAAGTTCTGAAACTCTCTTTCTGTAGAAACTGCAAGCGGACATTCGGAGCGCTAGGAGGCCTATAGTGGAAAAAGGAATATCTTGAAATAAAAACAACACAGAAGCATTCTGCCAAACTTCTTTCTGTTCTGTGCATTCAACTAGCAGATTTGAACTTTATTTTTGATTGAGGAGTTTTGAAACACACTTTCTGTAGAAACTGGAAGCGGACATTCAGAGCGCTAAGGAGCCTATAATGGAAAAACGAATATCTTCTAATAAACAATACACAGAAGCATTCTGCCAAACTTCTTTCTATTCTATGCATTCAACTAACAGAGTTGAAAGTTAATTTTCATGGAGAAGTTCTGAAACTCTCTTTCTGTGGAAACTGCAAGCGGAAATTCGGAACGCTAAGTGGCCTGTAGAGGTAAAAGTAATATCTTCAAATAAAAGCTACACAGAAGCATTCTGCCAAACTTCTTTCTGTTCTGTGCAGTCCACTAACAGACTTGAACCTTACTTTTGATTGAGGAGTTTTGCAACACACTTTCTGTAGAAACTGGAAGCGGACATTCGCAGCGCTAAGGGGCCCATAGTGGAAAAAGGAATATCTTCAAGTAAAAACTACACAGAAGCATTCTGCCAAACTTCTTTCTGTTCTGTGCATTCAATTAGCAGAGTTGAGACTTACTTTTGAATGAGAAGTAATGAAACTCTCTTTCTGTAGATACTGCAATCGGATATTCGGAGGTCATAGGACCTACAGTTGAAAAAGGAATATCTTCAAATTTAAACTACATAGAAGCATTCTGGAAAACTTCCTTCTGTTCTGTGCATTCAACTCACAGAGTTGAACGTTACTTTTGGTTGAGAAGTTCTGAAACTCTCTTTCTGTAGAAACTGCAAGCGGACATTCGGAGCGCTAATGGGCCTATAGTGGAAAAAGGAATATCCTCAACTAAAAACTACAGAAGCATTCTGTCAAACTTCTTTCTCTTCCGTTCATTCAACTAACACAGTTGAACTTTCGTTTTGATTCAGAAGTTCTGAAATTATCTTTCTGTAGAAACTGCAAGCGGAAATTCGGAGCGCTAAGTGGCCTGTAGTGGTAAAAGGAATATCTTCAAATAAAAACTAAACAGAAGCATTCTGCCAAACTTCTTTCTGTTCTGTGCAGTCCACTAACAGAGTTGAACCTTACTTTTGATTGAGGAGTTTTGAAACACACTTTCTGTAGAAACTGGAAACGGACATTCGCAGCTCTAAGGGGCCTATAGTGGAAACAGGAATATCCTCAAATAAAAACTACACAGAAGCATTCTGCCAAACTTCGTTATCTTCTGTGCATTCAACTAGCAGAGTTGAACCTTTCTTTTGATTGAGAATTACTCAAACTCTCTGTCTGTAGAAACTGCAAGCGGATATTCAGAGCGCTATTTGGCATACAGTAGAAAAAGGAATATCTTCAAATGAAAACTACACAGAAGCATTCTGCCAAACTTCTTTCTGTTCTGTAAATTCAACTAGTGGAATTGAACCTTACTTTGGATTGAGGAGTTTTGAAACACACTTTCTGTAGTAACTGGAAGCAGATATTCGGAACGCGAATGGGCCAATAGTCGAAAAATGACTAGCTTCAAATAAAAACTACACAGAAGCATTCTGTGAAATTTCTTTCTGTTCTCTGCATTCAACTAGCAGAGTTAATCCTTACTTTTGAAGAAGTAATGAAACTCTCTTTCTGAAGATAGTGCAATCGGATATTCGGGGGTGTAAGGGACCTACAGTTGAAAAAGTAATATCTTCAAATGAAAACTACACAGAAGAATTCTGCCAAACTTCTTTCAGTTCTGTGCATTCAACTAACAGAGTTGAACCTTACTTTTGTTTGAGAAGTTCTGAAATTATCTTTCTGTAGAAACTGCAAGCGGAAATTCGGTGCGATAAGGGGCCTGTAGTGGAAAAAGGAATATCTTCAAATAAAAACTACACAGAAGCATTCTGCCAAACTTCTTTCTGTTCTGTGCATTCAGCTAGCAGAGTTGAAACTTACTTTTGATTGAGAAGTACTGAAACTCTCGTTCTGTAGAAACTGCAAGCGGATAATCGGAGCGCTAAAGGACCTACAGTGGAAAAAGGAATATCTTGAAATAAAAACTACACAGAAGCATTCTGCCAAACGTGTTTCGTTCTGTGCATTCAACTAGCAGAGTTCAACGTTATTTTTGATTGAGGAGTTTTGAAACACACTTTGTGTAGAAACTGGAAGCGGACAATCGGAGCGCTAAGGGGCCGATAGTGGAAAAAGGTATATCTT
>NW_026655024.1:0-7702 GCF_009828535.3 Hylobates moloch
AAGCCCTTTTCTCCTTCAAGACTCAAAAAACTGTGCTTTCCTTGAAACGGTATTTGTAATCAATAAAGGGCAAAAATTAAATACTGCATAACTAGATTCATGAAAGCAGAATACATAGAACAAGAGCATATTCAATACAGGCAAAGCATCTGTTCACAGATTTACTACTGTGAATGGAGAAAAATAAAATATAATTTTTTAAATTGGCAGTAAAATCAAAAGTTTATTATAATTACTACTAGTACAAAAAAAATTCTCAACCTGTGATTCTCAGAGGGAGCTTAGAGAAATAGAAAAGAACAGTAAGGGCTCATCTTTGGTGTCAAAGGGACAGCCCCAGAAAATCAAACTGCTTGGGGAGTGGACACTGTTTCCCTTCCAAAATGCACCTTCCTCCCAGCCCACCCTCACCTACCACCGGCTGTCCCTGAAGAACACCAGTGAGGATCAATTGCTCTTCTGTGTTCATACCAGCAGTGCTAAATAAACAATGCAATAGACACAAAGTTAAAGTTACCTGATCCAAACAGGAATGAAGCCTAGACCTCAGCCCACTGACTCAGTCTCTAAGACCCCTTGCTCAAATCTTCAATCAACAGTGGAGATGGCTGTGAGCTCTTCTGATTCCAGATGATAATACTTCTCCCTTTAATTCCTTGATATGTTTAATTATGTCAGTAAATTTAACATAAAAATCATTGCATTAGAGTTCACTGGTTTTTTACAAGATCCAGTGTGAGATCAATGTTATACTTTCAATTTGTCACACTTATAGAGAACTGAGAAGAATCACATTATTTAAAATCTTAGCATGTGTGCATAATTCCTTTGGATAATTTTAAAGTGATAGGATTGGATCACATATGAGGCAATTGCCTGGGTCTCTTTTGTTTTTAGATGTATTTATCTCTCATATTGTGAATCTCATATTCCTGTGAATAATTATCAGGAGATTTTATTTTTATTATGCATATTTAGTATAAAATGATCATACAGTGAAGAATGTATAAAATCAAAATAAAATGCCATTCATCACCTCTGGCTTTCATTCCAAGAGATCATCATTGGCCATTTCTCATGCAAATTTCCTGAACAGTTATAAGTAAATAGAAGATCTATGTACACACACTTAACCTATACAGCAGTTTGGTCCTCAGTCTTCGCTCATATCCTTTAATGAGATTTATAATTAATCCCACTGTTTCCATGGAACAAACTCAACCATGATAATACCTGTGTGTCTTTCTATGGACTTGTATGACCGTCATACCAAGAATACTTCTGGGAATCCCAAGCCCTTCCTGTACGATTCTTCTGCTCCATGCGGTCTCCACCTGGGACGCATGATGGTTTTCAGTGGTGTCTGGGCTGCTTTCAGACCTGGATGGCCACACTCGTGCCTTGGAAGGGTTGCTTCCAGAGAACCTGCACCTGGCCTCCAGCCTGCTGGTCTCAGGTGGTCAGACTCCTTCCATGGAGGCTCAGGGATCATGGAAAGAAAGCCCCAAGAGACAGGCAGGGAAAGGTGCCAGTGTCCTCAGTCCTGGGCCAGAAACCAGCAAGTGAATCTTTCCCTGCCCTTGAGTGGGCACAGCTGTCTCAGAGCCCGCCCTGTTTCCAATTGAGGGGACGTGACCCCCACCCACCAGCAAGAGGATTGGACACTCAACTCATTCAGCCTTGACTCATCCTGGGTCATGCTGGACTCAGCCAAGCCTCCTGTTTGCCCAGCCAGGGCTCCCATTTGCCACCTGCTGCTCCCCGACCAAGGCGAGGCCTCCCTGGCCTTGGTTGAATCACTGAAGGCAGTCATTTGCATCCTCGGACACAGGCCCAGGCAGAGTCATCCAAACACCCACCATGGTTTCCTCAGCCACCAAGTGCCTAGGTTGGGATCCCGACCCTCAGGGTGGGCCACATCTGGTGGACTTGAACATTCTGTGGACCCTCACTTCCCCCTCCTGCCCTCACCAGGCTTCTTCTATACACCTGGGGTGTGGGTTGGGTTTGAGTCTGAACAGGCCATGTCCAGGGAGAACTGTAGGGGTCACCTCGCAGTCCTGAGCAGTCTCATTTTCGTTTCCTCCTGCAGGTGGCCAACAGCAGGATTCCCCAGGGTCTCCGCATCTGAGCTGCAAATATTCAAAGATGTTTTAAGGACCATTTGAATTCACATTTTTCTTTTTATTCTGTCAATTTCAAGACTTTTTAAATATTAGCTAGATTAACCTTCTATCTGCTGCAAACATTGTCTCCCAATTTTTTGCTTGTATTTTGCTGTCATTTATGGTGTTTTTGGCCATGTAAAAAGGTTTCGTTTAATATTTATGCATTAATTTGCTAGTTCATTCTGTGAGTGCATCAGATTCTTTGAAGCATAATGATAAAAGCCTTCTCTACACCCAGGTTTTCACAGAATTACTCCTGTTCACTTCTGGTTCTTACATGGTTTCAGTTTCCACATTTAAGTCTCCAGTCGATTGGAGTTTGATCTTGTGTGACATGTGAGATGTGTACCCAATCCCGTTGTTTGCAGGATGGCCGTCTAGTTTTCCCAGCACCATTTATTTAAAAGTCTGTCTTTTCCTCAGTGATTTGAAATGATGCCTTTATCATATACCAGATTCCCACACATAGCTGGGATATTTCCAGGCTTTGTAGTCTTCATGGGTCAGCTGGTCTATTGCTGTGCTGTATATTATGGCTTTAGTAGAGACACTTTGTAGTATATTTTAGATCTGGCAAAATATGTGTGTGTTTGTGTGTGTGTGTGTGTCTGTGTGTGTTTGTGTGTGTGTAGATATAGATATATGTAATTCAGTTAGCTGCTTTCAACCCCCAGTTCATTTTTTTCAAGGTGTTCCTAGCTCCAGTGGAAGGGAGCAACTTAGTCTTTTTGTATGTACTAATTTGCTCTGGGGACCCTCACAGCCCTGTTGCTTTGTGACAGCTTTATGCCTAGCAATAGAAAGGCTTTCTTCGCACCCTCTGGAACCTTTGTAAATGCTTTGCGCTTCTTTTCTTTGAATATTTGGCAAAAGGATCGTTCCAATGACTGCTTTGTAGTCAGTGTGATGTTTGAAAGGTTTATGTGCTGTAGATCCAGGAAACCCTGATAGTGAGGCTGTGACAGAGTGTACTTAATTTGCATTCAACTTTCTTTTCTTTCCGTTCCTTTGTGAGAAAGGGTCTAAAATGGATCTGTGATATCAAAGCCTGTGGGTGGGCTATCGGGTGCAATTGCAGCATATGCGGTGGACTGTGCCCAGAGGAAATGTTTCCTAGGAACTAGCACAGCATTCCCTGTTCGATGCTCTAATTATATGCTAAATTGTGTGCCTCTGAGCAGCGGGAACCCTTGGAAGGTCAAGCGCCCCCTCCGGGGCAGCAGTACCTCTGCCTGGAGACCCAAAGGCAGAATCTGAGGGCAGAGGCGGCAGCAGGAGCGGGGTTGAGGCCAAGGCTGCTTACCTAACCCCATCATGAGATTAGGAAGAAAACGCCCTAGGAGTCTCTCAAACCCGCTATTCATTATGACCCTCCCTCCCTCCCACACCTGCAGTGGCACCCTGCTGCCTGCAGAGACAAGTTATTCAGGGCCTCACCAGGAGTGGACTTGGAACCCCTGGAGTCCTGCCGAGCCAGGCCATTTAAACCACATACATTGAAACTTCCTGCTTTTCATCCTCTGCTCCCAGCTACTCTCCACGACCCCACTTGTCCCGAACCTCTCTCCATGGGCCACAGAGACTGGTTTACTCCCTCCCATCTATGAGTTCTCTTAGAATATTTTTGTGTAAACAAGGTCTCAGTAACTAAATCCTATTTCCATCTCCCTGCGTCAGTGTTCTCTGGCTGGGTGGTCGGCGCTCCTTTGGCTCGGTCCTGCTGATGTCCTTAAAGGCTTCAGCCCATGGAGTCAAAGCCTGGGGCCAGCAGCTGCAGGATTCTAAACACTGTGGGTGCTCAGTTGCGGGGCTGGCTGTGGGACTGTGTGATGGCAAGAAGCATCCAGAGGTGGATGTGGCCAAGGATGGGAGGAGCCATCGGAGAGGTGGGCAGGAGAGCAACCAGTTCCCCGGGAGAGGGGAGTCTTAGGAATTCAGGAATTCAGCCCCCATGACTGTGGTGAGTGAGGAGGAAGAATGCAGAATTGAGAGATGGAAGATGAGGAAGGCACTGGCCCCAGCCCTGGAAAGCTGTCCTTCCTCCTGTCCTGAAAGCCCACTTCTCCCACCTGGGACATGCACCCCATCTCCCCCAGGAGGCCCTGGAGCATGGCTGCACTCTGGCCTGCAAGCTTCCCCATGCAGCATGTCCCTCTTGTCCTTGCCATAGTCTCTCTGCTGTTGGGCAGTGGCTTGTGGTATGTCTCATGCAATAGATGCCCACTCCACTAGGACGAGTACAGTGTCAGTAAATTCCTGCCTGGGTTCCCCTTCCTCTCATACATGAAGGAAGGAAAGTCACTCCGGGGACCCCGAAAGATTCTCTAATTCCAAGGGGGTGCCCAGGAGCCTGGGAAGTTCTAGGCAAGGAGGGGAGGCCAGGAGGCTGATCATGGCCCAATCAAGTTATTGAAGAGTTTTGAGGGTTCTTTATATGCTCTGGATGTGAGTCCTGGATCAGATTCCCAGTCTGTGTTTAGTCACTTCATCCTCTTAAGAGGGTCTTTCATAGACCATGAGTTATTTTGATGACTTCCAATTTATCCACTTCTCTTTACAGTCGTGCTTTTGCGGTCAAGTCTTCGAAGATCTTTACTTAGCTCTAGATACCTAACTTTTCTCTTAGAATCCTTTTCCCTGAAGTTTTCCAGTTTTGTGTTTCACATTGAAGTGTGTGATCCACCTCGAGTGAATATTTATACAAGGTGAGGCTTCAGAGTCTAGGTCAAGGGCTCTCTCTCTGCCTGCCTGCTTGCTGTGCCTGTGATGTGCAATTTCCCTACTTCCATGTGACAGAGAGGCCACCTTTCCTCCCATGAATTGCTTGAGCACATTTGTCAAAAATCAGTTGGGCACCTATTTAATTTGGGTCTCCATTCTGTCCTGTTGATCGAAGTGTCTGTCCCTCTGCCTATGGTCACAGTCTTTATTCACTGTGTAATAAGTGTTGAAATAGGGCCAACTTTATTCTTGTTTTCTTTTTTTTTTTTTTTTTTTGAGTCAGAGTCATGCTCTGTTGCCCAGGCTGGAGTGCATAATCTTGGCTCGCTGCAATCTCCGCCTCCTGGGGTCAAGCGATTCAGCCTCCCGGGTAGCTGGGATTACAGGTGCGTGCCACCAGGCCCAGCTAATTTTTGTGTTTTTAGTAGAGACAGGGCTTCACCACATTGGCAAGGCCAGTCTCCAATTTCTGGCCTCAAGTGATCTGTCCACCTCACCCTTCCAAAGTGCTGGGATTACAGGCATGAGCCACCTCCCCTGGCCTTGTTTTTCAAAATTGCATTAGCTTTGCCAGTTCCTTTGCCTGTCCATGTGAGCTTTTTTAAGGTAAGTATGCCTACTTTCAGTTGGGGCTGTCTTGTGGTGGGGGGAAGGTGGTGGGCTGTGGGTTAATTTCCATGTCTCTAGCTTGGCATCAGCTCCTTCCAGTGGCTGGAGAGCAAGCGAGTGCTACCTGAAGACCTGTGGGGCTCCCTGTGCTCTTTGCCCTGCCTGGTAACAGCTTCTCCTTCCACTGCCAGGTGTGCTGGGCCTCTGCCCTTCCTGCCTGCCCCTCAGCCTCCCTCCTCACTGTCAAGACACAGGCTGGTCCAGGAGGCAGGGGAAGCTCGGGGTCAGCTGAGGCTAAGCTAAGAGTCAGGGAGCAGTGCTGGTGTCCCCAGCTTCCAACTGGGGTGGACGGGACCTCAGAGGACACGTGAAAAAATTCTCCTCCCAAATATTCAGTCATGGCCATTGTTCCTCACCCTTCTGAACTTAGGGCCTCAAGACTCCCAAATCTTAGTGCCGTGTTCAGGATATGTAAAGGTTCTGGTCTCTTTTTGCCCTGGAGACTGAGCAATAGAACTGTGACTGTCTGGTTCCCGTGCAGCCCCGGCACCCTGGTGGCTGTGCAGTTCAGTAGAACGAGGGCACGGAAGGACTGACAAGGCCAGGTCCTGACGCTTGGTCTTTGATGAGTCCTCTCACTTTCTAAGTCCCTGAGTGCTTGGGTTTGTTTTTTGTTTTTTTGTGTTTGTTGGTTTGTTTGTTGTTGTTTGTATTGGTTTTCTAAAGGCAGTATTCACAGAGACAAGTGAAGAAACCTGGGATGACCATGGGTGTCCCCTGTGGCTTCAAACCCTCTGCCAGGTGCTGGTCAGTTTCCAGAAGTCCAAGCTGGCTCTCTGAAAGAGCTGAAGCCAACCTTTTCCCTCAGCTCCAGTTCCTGGGATATTCTAAACTTCCCCCAAACTCAGCACAGAGAGGGAAAAACACTGTCCTTCCTTGGTAAATAAATGTATCCACTCAGGAAGATTCAGCGTGGCTGGTAATGAGAAGTAAGGCCATCATTTTGCTGGGATTGGGGATGGAGGAGGACTTTCTGGGTGACTCAAGGAAACTGCCAGGTGTGAGCATGGCCCATGGCCCTGCTGCTCTGGTCTGGGCTGTCAAGGTCTGGCTGGGAAAACATTCCCTAGAAGCCTGGGAGTGGGTGACTGCAAGGTTGCTTGGTTTCTCGGACGCTGCCTGTGACCTTCTTATTGTGTGGAGCTCTCTGACTCTCAGGCGCACAGAGCTGCAGCCCTCCATCCTCTGCTGTGCTCGGGGAGTTGGGTGCCCTGTAATCACAGGGTGGCTCTGCCTGGGCCTTGAGCACCCCCTTGGGTGGACTTCTTTTCCTTGTGTTGGCTCCAGGCATGAGCCTGCCGTCCTCTGGAGGCTCCAGGCAATGGCTCACTTTTCTCTGGGTGTCCATATGCCCTTTACCCAAGAGATGGCTCTGCTGCTCAGTGGACCTGGGCTCTGCCCAAGGCTTTGTGCCATGGGTAGGTTTACCCTTCCCTCTCCTCAGCAGAAGAAAGCACTGACACTAAGGTCCTCTTATTGGACCCCATGGCAGGAACTGGGGTGCAGGACCTGCTCATCTTCCTGGGCGAGGGGTCTTGAGTCCCGTAAGCCTATTTCTCCCTCCAGCCAAAGGGGTCTCTTTGGCTGCTCTTGAGTCGATGACAGATTCTCATCCTGTTTGCTGCCCTCTGTAGCCTGTGAGCAGAACCAGAAGGGACATTCTCACAGCCTGTTCGTCACGGAATCCAGGAGGCCGGTCCATTTTGGTGAGTTTGAGATCCTGAGAGAGTGTGATTAAGAATCATGTGATCAATAATCTTACATGAGTTTCATTGAGATCTGTCTCGTTTCCATGTTATTCATTTTTAAAATTGATCCTGTGTATAGTGTAGGTGCAAAACTAAATAAAAAATACATACATACATATATAAACATTGATTTTAAAAATGTGGTCTTCTGATCCTTCTTCACCAATCTCAAATAAAGAATTCTTTTCTACATGGATTTCTAAATTGTGGGGCATGGAATCTCAGCTGTTCAGGCACATGCAGGCTGCATTCTGCAGGGTCCAGCCCCTGAGACAGCTCCTGTGGGTCCCACCAGCCTGCCAGAGGCCAGCAGCACTATCCAGCCCAGCCCACCAAAAGGGAATGGCAAGGCCCAGAGACTCCTGCATTGGGCAGGTGGCAGGGGGCAGGGAAGCT
>NW_026655025.1:0-7701 GCF_009828535.3 Hylobates moloch
TGGGTTCTCTTGGGCCTTTGGCCTCAGACTGAGGGCAGCACTGTCAGCTTCACTATCAGCTTTTCTCAGTCCCCAGCTGGCAGAAGTCCTATCGTGGGAATTCACCTTTGTAATCATGTGAGCCAATTCTCCCTAATAAATCCCTTTTACATATACATATATCCTATTGGCTCTGTCACTCTCAAGAACCTTGATTGATACAAACAATAAGAAACAACTATACAACAATTAAAATGGAAAATTCCAAAACACTGATAGCACCTAATGCTGGCAAGGAAGGTGAGTAACAAGAACTCTCATTCTTTGCTGGTGAAAATGCAAAATGGTGCACCACTTTGGAAAACAGCTTGAAACTTTCTTACAAAACTAATATTTATAGCAGCTTTACTCATAATTTCCACAACTTGGAAGTGACCACGACATCCTTGAATAGGTGAATGGATGAACAATGTATGGCACATCCATTCAGTGGGATATTATTCAGTGATAAAAACAGAAAGACATAGATGAACTAATTTCACTAGGTGGAAAAAGCCAATCTGAAAAGGCTGTGTACTGCGTGATTCCAACTATTTGATGTTATGTAAAAGCCTGAACTATGGAGACAGTAAAAAGGTCTGTAACTTTCAGAGATTTAAGGGTTCTAAGGGAGGGAGGAGTAGACGGAGCACAAGGAATTATTAGGGCAGTGAAATTATTTCTCTGTTGATATTAACATATCAATATTAAAATATATACACGTACTATGTACCCACAAAAATTAGGAATACAAAATTTAAAACAAACAAACATGTATATTTATTTTCATGTTTGCTTTTCAAAAATTTTAATATGATGTGTTTAGGTGTGGTTTTCCTTATATTTATCATTCTTGTGGTTTGTAGCATTTCCTGAATCTGTCATTGGTATTTTCCAGCTTCAAGAGTTTCTTAGTCATTAGCTTTTCAAATATTGTTGTTGTGCCGTCTTTCTCTCCTATTCTTCTGTAACTCGAATTATGCATTTTTATACTTTTCACCATGTCCCAAATGTCTCCTACACTTATTTCTCTGTTATCTGTTCTGTTTTTCTCTCAATAACTGGATAGGGATATTTTCTTCTGGCTTATCTTCTAGGCCATTAATTTTCTCTTTAGCTGTCTAACATACTATTAAATCTATTTATTGAGTTCTTAAAATTGCTTATTGTATACTTAGTCCTAAAGTGTCCATTTTTCATTTTTTCAGTTCTCTGCTAAAATTGTCTAACTTGCCATTCCGTTTTTTGAAATATCACTCCAGGTAATTTTAGTTTTTGCCTGATATCTCAAATACCTGACTATACTGTGGGTCAATTGCAATGGTCATGTTTACAATTAATGTTTACTTCAGTTCTGTCTTTTCCTATGTCTGGTTATTTTTTATTCAGGATAGTATGTGCGGAAAATGTACAGATACTTTAAAACTCCATCTGATGTTAACTTCTTCCTAAGAAATTTCATTTTGTTTCCCTCAACCAGATGTGCTAATGGAAGATCACCTTAATCATGTGGTAATGAGTTTATTATTAGAAACTGGGCTTCAGTCCTTGTTGAGATTGAGCTATTTCTAGTTCTCTCTTACTCTTAGAGAATAGCCCTTAGAGATATCAACAGAAAGTTTAGGTTGTTAAAAATCCAAAAATGGAATCCACAATGCTTCAACATTTATGGATTTTTTTATAGAGACCAGGTTTCACCATGTTTCCCAGGCTGGTCTTGAACTCCTGGCCTCAAGCAATCCACCCACCTGGGCCTCCCAAAGCGGGAAGGATTACAGGCATGAGCAAATGTGCCTGACCCTATTTCTCTTTTAAAGAATAATTCTAATAATAATAATTTCTGGTTTTATGTATTTTTACAAATAATTGACATGATGTAATATTCACAATGCTTCAACAAAGTGAGAAGGTATATGTGAATATTAATCGCATAATTGATAAAATATATGGAATGATGAAGCCAAAGCAGGTCATTAAGAAATATTGATAAACAGTAGGTATTGAATTTACAGATGTTGCCAAAGTTGTACATCCAGGGGGCCAGTCATCATAAATTATGATTGATGATTAAAATGAGAGCAAGAAATACCCAATTGAGTAGTAAATTGAAAAGCGCCTAATCTTCTTCCGATGACTCTACGATTTCTTTGTACTTGTAAAATATCATTGCACGTTGAATAGGAGTCTTAACAGAGTCATAAGTCCATCCCTTCCTGGCAAACAGCCTTTCGAGGATTCCAGGCATTTCATAGCCCTTGCTTAGAATGAAATCCTTAAAGGCAATTGGTCCATAAAGATCGTCAAGAACGTCAGGTTCATCAGGCTTTTTAAGTAAGAGCTTGGGGTCAGTCAAAGGTTCATCACTTCTTCGCTTTTTCCACAACTTTGGCTTGAGGTACCATGCTCCATACCTCATCTTCACAGGCTGAGCGGTATAAGAATTTGATGGCGTGTGAAATTTCCTGCCCCAGTATTTTTCCTGTGAGAAGAATTTGTCCTCATCCTTTTCATCTAGCTCCATGCTGTACTTCAGCTCTGAGGAGCACTCGTTTACCTTCTTAATCTTTTGGTCGTCATGGGTTGCTCTGTAGTCGGTGGTGAAGTCAAACAGATTCCAGATTGTTTCTTCATCAACTCCCAGGTCTGCAGCCCACTTGAAGAATTCACGGAGTTTTTCTGACGTGTATCTATATTGAAGAGGGTCAGAAATGCACTCTTTTGTGCTTGGCATATCTTCCTGAAGCAGTTCTTTCATGCAGGATGCTCCAATCTTGGGAGGCTCCGAGAATTGATGGGACTCTGGAGCTTTGGGAGGCTCCTGGTGGAGACTGGACACTCGACGAGTCTTGGGAGGCTCCGGGCAGAGACTGGACACATGAGGAGTCTTGGGAGGCTCTGGGTGGGGATGGGACACCGGAGTCTCGGGAGGCTGCAGGCAGGGTTCCTCATAAGGGCATTGATCAGGCTCGGTGGGTTCCTCAGTTTTCTTCACCCGGGCCTCACAACGATCCCATACGTCCTCCAGCGTCCTCCCAGGATCCAGCAATTTCAGCACGTCTAGTAGGAGATTGGACATCCGAGTAGTGTCGGGAGGTTCCAGGCAGAGATGTGACAGTCCAGTCTTGGAAGGCTGCGGGCAGAGACTGGACCCCGGACGAGTCTTGGGAGGCTGCGGGTGGAGACTGGACCCCCGAGGAGTCTTGGGAAGCTCCGGGCGCAGATGGGTCACTCCAGTCTCGGAAGGCTCCGGGCGGAGACTGGACCCCGGACGAGTCTTGGGAGGCTGCGGGTGGAGACTGGACCCCTGAGGAGTCTTGGGAGGCTGCGGGTGGAGACTGGACCGCCGAGGAGTCTCGGGAGGCTCCGGGCGCCGATGGGTCACTCCAGTCTCTGGAGGCTCCGGGCGGAGACTGGACACCAGAGTCTTGGGAGGCACTGGGTGGAGATGGGACACGCCAGTCTCGAAAGGCCGCGGGCAGAACTCCCCACGGGGATATTGAGCAGGCTCAGTGGGTACCTCAGTTGTCTTCTCCCGGGCCTCACAACGAGCCCAAGGGTCCTCCAGCTTCCTCTCAGGATCCAGCTGTTGCAGCACCTGTAGTAGGAGATCTGGAGGCAGATCTTCTCCCAGATTGGGGTACATGGCCAAGGGATGCTTGGCCATGAGCTCGGCTTCCACTTGCTCTACAAACGCCTTCCGTGCTAGCTGCGCTGGAGAGAGCTTGGAAAATAGCGCCGCTTTCTTGAGCAGCTTTTTCTGCCGTCGTTTGGGGTCTGCTTGGGGACCTCTGACAGATATTTTGGGGAGTAAAAACTCGTCACGGTGACAAACGAGCGTGTCTTCGGGAGATGGACAGCCGTAGCGGAAGTCGTCCATGCCCTCCCTCACAAATACCCAGTTCTGGGTGTCCATGGATGGGAACCTCAGGCGCCCGTGCTTGCCCTTCGCGAAGCACTTGGAAGGCAGATGGTTACAGTACCGGGGCTTGGAGTCCATGCCTGGGGACATCAGCCGGTCCTGCGGCCTCTGGTCCCCCATGGTGGCTCTCGCTGGGGTGCCAAGTCTCCAACTTCTGCGGTTCCTGATCTCTGACGCTCTAGTCGCTAGGAGACCGCCAGCCACGCGCAGCCCAGGTTCCTTCCTGGAGGTGGGGCAGCGCTGACATCACAAGCGCAGCCCAGATTCTAACAGGTGCGTAGTGGAATCTCATTCTGGGTTTCATGTGCGTTTCCTAATGACTACTGCTATTGAACATCTCTATATTTGCTGATTTGCCATCATTATCTCTCCTTGGTTGAAGTTTCTGTGGATCTTTTCCCCATTTTTAAATTGTGTTGCTGGATATCATATTTAGTGATGAGAATCCTTGCTGTGTTCTAGATGTAAATAGGTTATCAGATATATGATTTGCAAATTTTTCACTTGGCTTTTCCCTTTCATTGTCTTAACAGTGTCAAAGACAAATTTTTTAATTTGATGAAGTCCAGTTGATCAACTTATTCTTTTATGGATTGTGCTTCTTTTGATGTATCTATGAAAACTTGGCCTATCCAAAGGTCAAGGTTTAATTTTTGTAAACAGCACAAGATATAGATCGAAGTTTTTATTTATAAATGTACCTATTGCTTACATATATCTGATAATTTTAGAATTATTTTTGTAAAGACTAAATTTTCTCTACTGAATGACATTTGGAAATTGGTAGAATATCAGTTGTGTATATTTTTTGAAGGTCAATTTCTGGACACTCTTTTCTCTTCCATTGATTTTTCTGTCACACAAATTTCACACTCTGTTGGTTACTTTAGCTTTATAATAAATCTAGAAATTAGGCTGTATTAGTCCTTTAACAATATTCTTTTATAGTTAGTTCTTTCTAGGTCCTTTGAATTTCTTTTTTTTTTTTTTTTTTTTTGAGACGGAGTTTCACTCTTGTTGCCCAGGCTGGAGTGCAATGGCGCGATCTCGGCTCACTGCAACCTCCACCTCCCAGGTTCAAGCGATCCTTCTGCCTCAGCCTCCCTAGTAGCTGGGATTACAGGCATGCGCCACCACGCCCGGCTAATTTTGTATTTTTAGTAGAGCCGGGGTTTCTCCATGTTGGTCAGGCTGGTCTCGAACTCCCCACCTCAGGTGATCCGCCCGCCTCGGCCTCCCAAAGTGCTGGGATTACAGGCATGAGCCACCGCGCCCGGCCTGGTCCTTTGAATTTCTATAGAAAATTTTTAAGTCAGTTTGTCAATGTCAAAAAAAGAAAGTCCTGTTGGGAATTTGATTAGGATTCTGTTGAATCTATAGATCAATTTGAGGATAATTGGCATGTTAATAATAGGAAATCTGACCACTGAGAAATGTACAGCTTTCTATTTGTTTATGTGATTTTTCATTTTCTCAGGAATATTGTGTGTTTTTTAGTGTATGTGCCTTTCACATCTTTCTCTCTCCAGATGTTTCCTAAATATTGTTTTTCATACTATTGTATGTAGTTTTTTTTAGTTGCAATTTCCAATTTTTTGTGGTTAGCATATATAAATATTGATGTTTGTATACCCACTGGTATCATACAACCTTGGAAAACTCACTCATTATGTTCAGAAGCATTTTTGTATATTTCATTGAATTTTCTATATACATGATAGTGTCACCTGTGAATAAAGACAGTTTCCCTTCTTCCTTTCCAATCTGAATATCGTTATACCCCCACCAGTCCAGTTGCAATCCTTCATTTTCCTTTAAATAATATTAGTTAAATTTTTATCTCTCTTATAGTGCTTAAAACAACACTATGAAAAGCATTTTTACAAAAAATTTTAATTATAGACAAATTCAGCCTGCATTATTTCTTAAGCATATCATTTTCTCATCACATAATAATTTTTTCTGTACATTCTTACTCATTTTTTAAAAGAAGGTTTCTTACTTCCCTTGTTAGGTGCAGCTGAACAATGTTTTCTACCATTACAAGCAGGTATACCCTAGTTCCTCCTTGTAAATGAGGTATGATCAATGCCTCTCTTGCTTTTGGCTCTTCCTCTGTAATATAGACACAATGTATATTCCTCTTAGGTTTCTCATTAAATCAAAGAACTAGATTATGTGTAAATCAAGATAATCTATATAACATGACTTTGTATAGTGTTTGGAACAGAATAAGCATCCTGTAAAATATTGTTAATTTATATAGTATTACTACAGTTTGAAAATAAAATTATTCTACATTTGATGTCTATATAAAGGAAAAGCAACATCATACATTTACATATCACAAATATTTTCATTTATTGATTATAAGAATCTATGTTAAAGTCTCAAGATATTTAGTAGATTTCATAATGTGAGGTTGGTAAGACCAAATTTGTTATGGATTTATTTTTAACTTTCTTTTTATTTCCTTTTTAATTTTTATTATACTTTAAGTTCTAGGGTACATGTGCACAATGTGCAGGTTTCTTACATATGTATAAATGTGCCATGTTGGTGTGCTGCACCCATTAACTCGTCATTTACATTAGGTATATCTCCTAATGCTATCTCTCCCCCCACCCCACAACAGGCCCGTGTGTGTGATGTTCCCCTTCCTGTGTCCAAGTGTTTGCACTGTTCAATTCCCACCTATGAGTGAGAACATGCGGTGTTTTGTTTTTAGTCCTTGCGATAGTTTGCTGAGAATGATGGTTTCCAGCTTCATCCATGTCCCTACAGAGGACATGAACTCATCCTTTTTTATGGCTGCATAGTATTGCATGGTGTATATGTGCCACATTTTCTTGATCCAGTCTATCACTGATGGACATTTGGGTTGGTTCCAAGTCTTTGCTATTGTGAATAGTGCCACAGTAAACATACGTGTGCATGTGTCTTTATAGCAGCATGATTTATAATCCTTTGGGTATATACCCAGCAATGAGATGGCTGGGTCAAATGATATTTCTAGTTCCAGATCCTTGAGGAATCACCACACTGTCTTCCACAATGGTTGAACCAGTTTACAGTCCCACTAACAGTGTAAAAGTGTTCCTATTTCTCCACATCCTCTCCAGCACCTGTTTCCTGACTTTTGAATGATGGCCATTCTAACTGGTGTGAGATGGTATCTCATTGTGGTTTTGATTTGCGTTTCTCTGATGGCCAGTGATGATGAGCATTTTTTCATGTGTCTTTTGGCTGCATAAATGTCTTCTTTTGAGAAGTGTCTGTTCCTATCCTTTGCCCACATTTGATGGGGTTGTTTGTTTTTTTCTTGTAAATTTGTTTGAGTTCTTTGTAGATTCTGGATATTAGCCCTTTGTCAGATGAGTAGATTGCAAGTATTTTTTCCCATTCTGTAGGTTGCCTGTTCACTCTGATGGTAGTTTCTTTTGCTGTGCAGAAGCTCTTTAGTTTAATAGAAAAATTCCATGGACTGTATGTTACATTCAAGAGCCAATGCTTCAACAATTCTCTATAACAATACTCTAACTAGGAAGCTCATATGAGTACTCACTTATCTAAAATGCATGAGAGTTTGAAAAAATCTTCTATATTCCAAATAATCCCAGAAAAAAGCACGTATTGAATCTCCTAAAGTTCAGTTGGGCCTATATAAAATTTTTCATGTGCCTGTTCATTAAAACAGTTTTTGTTCCTTACAGCCAGTTCATTTTTTTCACTTTTCACAGTAGAATATTATACAAAGGACTCAC
>NW_026655026.1:0-7696 GCF_009828535.3 Hylobates moloch
CCTCCCAACACTGGGGATTACAATTCAACATGAGATTTGGTGGGGACAAACATCCAAACTGGGTCACTTGGCAGAGTGTAAAGTCTCAAGAGTTATTGTGTAAATAAATGAACTTATCATCTCCAATAAAGCTACAGGATTTTTTCTCTAGTCTACCAGTGATTTGCTTTTCATTCACCTCTTTATTAAATTTTTTATTCAGTACTGATTTGTCTTATATTCATATTTTTACATAGCTGTGACTTGGATGTGCAAGGACATCTCAGAGTGTTTTATTTCCTGCTAACATTTTTTGAACCACGACTAACAGAGTGCCAAACTCAATCAAATGCCTTTAAAATTCTTAATTAGTGTGGTTGGATGTTGCCCTCTCTTAAATTAGGGTATGCAGCAGTCATTTATTTATTTATTTATTTATTTATTTGAGATGGAGTCTTGCTCTGTCGCCCAGGCTGGAGTGCAGTGGCGCAATCTCTGCTCACTGCAAGCTCCGCCTCCTGGGTTCATGCCATTCTCCTGCCTCAGCCTCCCGAGTAGCTGGGACTACAGGCGCCTGCCACCAAGCCCAGCTTTTTTTTTTTTTGTATTTTTAGTAGAGACGGGGTTTCACCATGTTATCCAGGATGGTCTCGATCTCCTGACCTTGTGATCTGCCCACCTCAGCCTCCCAAAATCACCTATTTTAAACTCAGTCACCATTGAGCCAACAACTCCTGCTTACCAGATACATAGTTTGTTTTGGTCCTATAAGTGAATATATTTCATCTATGGGTAAACCATAATGCATCTTCCAAATGTCACTGTCTATATTTTAGGAGAAATGCAACTATAGAAGAACTGGGAGAAAATCACCTGCTAGTAGGAACCCACTACAGCACATTCCCCTAGTTGCAGTGGACACCCAGTGCACATCCTGACCCAGGGTCTACTCTGTCTCAACCCAGCAAGAGGCAGAGGCCCTTAGAACAAAGGCAGCTTCTGAGAGAAATAGTTTTTTGATGTGTGTAAACGTCCTGTCTGTTTAACTTGTTGATACTTATTTCCACAGAATAAAACCTCTTTTTTAAAAATCCAAAACAATGTCTCATGATGTTCAGTTGTGGTTGGGAAATATGGATGCCCAATAAGTATTAAATATGTACCATGGTACGTAAATGTATCTTATAGTCATCTACTAAAATTAAAATGCTAAAAGATTTTCATGGGCCTGGTCAATAAATCAAACTTGTGGCACAGTGAAAAAAAGCAAACAAACAAAACAATCTTGACAGGAGTTCAAGGAGAGGGGTTTGTTTTTTACTGAGATATAACTCATATATCTCATATATGATAATTACTATCATAATTCACTATTTTAAAAGGTAAAATTCAGTGGTTTTTAGTATATTCACAGGTTGTAAAATCACCATCACTAATTTCAAAACATTTTTATCATCCCAAAAAGAGGCCTTGAACCACTTAACCGCCACTCCCATTCTTCCCTCCCCAAAGCCCCTGGCAGCCACTAATCTACTGACATCGTTGGGCTCTGTGTCCCCAACCAAATCTCATCTCTAATTGTTATCCCCACATGTCAAGGGAGGGACCTGGTAGGACGTGACTGGATCATGGGGGAAATTTCTCCCAAGCTGTTCTAGCGATAGTGAGTGAATTCCCACAGATCTGAAGGTTTCATAAGTGGCAGTTTGCCCTGCTCTCTCTCTCTCTCGCCAGCCACCATGTAAGGTGTGCCTTGCTTCCCCTTCACCTTCCACCATGATTGTAAGTTTCCTAAGGCCTCCCCAGCCATGCAGAACTCTGAGTCAGTTAAACTTCTTTTCTTCATAAATTACCCAGTCTCAGGTAGTATTTTTATAGCAGTGTGAAAATGGATTAACACATCTACTTTCCATCTTATGGATTTTCCTATTCTGATCAATCCATGTAAATGGAATCCTACAACCTGTTGCCATTGGTGTCTGGCTTCTCTCGTGTAGCACAATGTTTTCACAGATCCTCCAGGTTACAACATGGCTGAATAGCACACCACTGTATGCACATCCCACAATTTTCTTATCCATTCATCAGTTAATGGACATTTGGGTTGCTTCCACTTTTTAGCTAACATGAACAATGCTGCCATGAGCATTCCTGTTCAAGTTCTTGTAAGATCATACGTTTTCATTTCTCTTAATATATACACATAAGTGGGATTTCTAGGGTGTATGGTCAGTCTTATGTTTAGCATTTCGAGGAACTGCCAGATTAGTTTCTCTAGCAGGTGTATCATTTCAAACTCCCACCAGCAGTATATGAAGGTCCCAATATCTCCACATTCCCAACAGCATTTCAGTTCCTTTTCCATTTAAATTACAGTGATCTGTTGGGTGTGAGGTGGTATCTCCTTGGGGCGTTGATGTGCATTTCACTGATGACTAATGATGGTGCATATCTTTTTATGTGCTTGTTTATATTGTATATCTTCTTTGGAAATATGTTTATTCAAATTTTTAACTACTTTTTAATAATAGTTTGGTTCTCATTGTTGAGTTGTAAAACTCTTTTATATAGTCTGGATTCAAGTCCTTATCCTAACCAAGGGAAGCCGTGACAGACGGTACCTGGAAAAACAGGATGCTCCCACCCAAAAACTGCACTTTTCCAATGGCCTTAGCAAATGGCACACCAGTAGATTATATCCTGTGCCTGGCTTGGTGGGTCTCACGCCCATGGACCCCTTGCTCACCGCTAGTGCAGCAGTCTGAGATTGACCTGCTAGCCTGGCAGGGGGAGGGGTGTCCACCATTGCTGAGGCTTGAGGAGGAAAACAAAGCAGCCAGGGAAGCTCTAACTGGGTGGGGCCCACCACAGCTCAGCAAGGCCTGCTGCCTCTGTAGACTCCACCACTTGGGGCAGGGCATAGCTGAACAAAAGGCAGCAGAAACTTCTGCAGACTTAAATGTCCCTGTCTGACAGCTCTGAAGAGAGCAGTGGTTCTCCCAGCATGGTGTTTGAGCTTGGAGAACAGACAGACTGCTTCATCAAATGGGTCCCTGACCGCCGTGTAGCCTAACTGGTAGGAACCTTCCATTAGGAGCCGACTGACACCTCATAGAGTTGGGTGCTCCTCTGGGATGAAGCTTCCAGAGAAAGGATCAGGCAGCAATATTTGCTGTTCTGCAATATTTGCAGCCTCTGCTGGTGATACCTAGGCAAACAGGGTCTGGAGTGGACCTCCAGCAAACTCCAACAGACCTGCAGCTGAGGGACCTGACTGTTAAAAGGAAAGCTAACAAACAGAAAGGAATAGCATCAACAACAACAAGAAGGACATCCATACCAAAACCCCATCTGTAGGTCACCAACATCAAACACCAAAGGTAGATAAAACCACAAAGATGGGGAGAAACCAGAGCAGAAAAGCTGAAAACTATAAAAACCAGGGCACCTCTTCTCCTCCAAAGGATCAAGGCTCCTCACCAGCAAAAGAACAAAGCTGGATGGAGAATGATTTGACAAGTTGACAGAAGTAGGTTTCAGAAGGTCAGTAATGGCAAACTTCTCTGAGCTAAAGGAGGATGTTTGAACCCATTACAAGGACTAAAAACCTTGAAAAAAGACTAGACGAATGGCTAACTAGAATAAACAGTGTAGAGAAGACCTTAAATGACCTGATGGAGCTGAAAACCATGGCATGAGAACTATGTGACACATGCCCAAGCTTCAATAGCCAATTTGATCAAGTGGAAGAAAGGGTATCAGTGATTGAAGATTAAATGAATGAAATAAAGCAAGAAGAGAAGTTTAGAGAAAACACAGTAAAAAGAAACAAACAAAGCCTCCCAAAAATATGGGACTATGTAAAAACACCAAATCTAGGTTTGATTGGTATACCTGAAAGTGATGGGGAGAATGGAACCAAGTTGGAAAACACTCTTCAGGATATTATCCAAGAGAATTTCATTAACCTAGCAAGACAGGCCAACATTCAAATTCAGATAATACAGAGAAAACCACAAAGATACTCCTCGAGAAGAGCAACCCCAAGACACATAATTGTCAGATTCACCAAGGTTGAAATGAAGGAAAAAATGTTAAGGGCAGCCAGAGAGAAAGGTCGGGTTACCCACAAAGGGAAGCCCATCAGACTAACAGCGGATCTCTCGGCAGAAACTCTACAAGCCAGAAGAGAGTGGGGGCCAATATTCAACATTCTTAAAGAAAAGAATTTTCAATCCAGAATTTCATATCCAGCCAAACTAAGCTTCATAAGTGAAGGAGAAATAAAATCTTTTACAGACAAGCAAATGCTGAGAGATTTTGTCACCACCAGGCCTGCCTTACAAGAGCTCCTGAAGGAAGCACTAAACATGGAAAGAAGCAACTGGTACCAGACACTGCAAAAACATGCCAAATTGTAAAGATCATCAACACTAGGAAGAAACTGCATCAACTAATGGGCAAAATAACCAGCTAACATCACAAAGACAGGATCAAATTGACACATAACAATATTAACCTTAAATGTAAATGGGCTAAATGCCCCAATTAAAAGACACAGACTGGCAAATTGGATAAAGAGTCAAGACCCATCAGTGTGCTGTATTCAGGAAACCCATCGCATATGAAGAGAAACAAATAGGCTCAAAATAAAGGGATGGAGGAAGATCTATCAAACAAATGGAAAGCAAAAAAAAAAAAAAAAAAAAAAAGCAGGGGTTGCAATCCTAGTCTCTGATAAAACAGACTTTAAACCAACAAAGATCAAAAGAGACACAAAAGGCCATTACATAATGGTAAAGGGATCAATTCAACAAGAAGAGCTAACTATCTTAAATAGATATGCACCCAATACAGGAGCACCCAGATTCATAAAGCAAGTCCTTAGAGACCTACAAAGAGACTTAGACTCCCACACAATAATAATGGAAGATTTTAACACCCCACTGTCAATATTAGACAGATCAACAAGACAGAAGGTTAACAAGGATATCCAGGACTTGAACTCAGCTCTACACCAAGCAGACCTAATAGCCATCTACAGAACTCTCCACCCCACATCAACAGAATATACATTCTTCTCAGCACCATATTGCACTTATTCCAAAATTGACCACATAGTTGGAAGTAAAACACTCCCCAGCAAATGTAAAAGAACAGAAATCACAACAAACTGTCTCTCAGACCATAGTGCAATCAAATTAGAACTCAGGACTAAGAAACTCAAAACCACCCACCTGCATGGAAACTTAACAACCTGCTCCTAAAGGACTACTGGGTAAATAACAAAATGAAGGCAGAAATAAAGATGTTCTTTGAAACCAATGAGAACAAAGACACAATGTACCAGAATCTCTGGGACACATTTTAAGCAGTGTGTAGAGGGCAATTTACAGCACTAAATGCCCACAAGAGAAAGCAGGAAAGATCTAAAATCAACACCCTAACATTACAATTAAAAGAACTAGAGAAGCAAGAGCAAACAAACTCAAAAGCTAGCAGAAGGCAAAAAATAACTAAGATCAGAGCAGAACTGAAGGAGATAGAGACACAAAAACCCTTCAAAAAAATCAATGAATCCAGGAGGTGGTTTCTTGAAAAGATCCACAAAATATTCAGACTGCTAGCAAGACTGCTAAAGAAAAAAAGAGACAGACTCAAATAGACACAATAAAAAATGATGAAGGAGATATCACCACTGATTCCACAGAAATACAAACTACAATCAGAGAGTACTATAAACACCTCTATGCAAATAAACTAGAAAATCTAGAAGAAATGGATAAATTCCTGGACATACATACCCACCCAAGACTAAACCAGGAAGAAGTTGAATCCCTAAATAGACCAATAACATGCTCTGAAATTGAGGCAATAATTAATATCCTATCAACCAAAAAAAGTCCAGGACCAGACGGATTCACAGCCAAATTCTACCAGAGGTACAAAGAGGAGCTGGTATCATTCCTTCTGAAACTATTTCAACCAACAGAAAAAGAGGGAATCCTCCCCAACTCATTTTATGAGGCCAACATCATCCTGATACCAAAGCCTGGCAGAGACACAACAAAAAAAGAATTTTAGAACAATATCCCTGGTTAACATTGATGCAAAAATCCTAAATAAAATACTGGCAAACCGAATCCAGCAGCACATCAAAAAGCTTATCCACCACGATCAAGTCGGCTTCATCCCTGGGATGCAAGGCTGGTTCAACATACACAAGTCAATAAACATAATCCATCAAATAAACAGAACTAATGACAAAAACCACATGATTATCTCAATAGATGCAGAAAAGGCCTTCTACACAATTCAACAGCCCTTCATGCTAAAAACTCTCAATAAACTAGGTATTGATGGAACATATCTCAAAATAATAAGAGCTATTTATGACAAACCCACAGCCAATATCATACTGAATGGGCAAAAACTGGAAGCATTCCCTTTGAAAACTAGCCCAAGACAGGGATGCCCTCTCTCACCACTCCTATTCAACATAGTGTTGGAAGTTCTGGCCAGGGCAGTCAGGCAAAAGAAAGAAATAAAAAGTATTCAATTAGGAAAAGAGGAAGTCAAATTGTCCCTGTTTGCAGATGACATGATTGTATGTTTAGAAAACCCCATTGTCTCAGCCCAAAATATCCTTAAGCTGATAAGCAACTTCAGCAAAGTCTCAGGATACAAAATCAAAGTGCAAAAATCACAACCAATTTTTATTCTTATACACCAATAACAGACAAACAGAGAGCCAAATCATGAGTGAACTCCCATTCACAATTGCTAAAAAAAGAATAAAATACCTAGGAATCCAACTTACAAGGGATGTGAAGGACCTCTTCAAGGAGAACTACAAACCACTGCTCAATGAAATAAAAGAGGAGACAAACAAATGGAAGAACATTCCACGCTCATGGATAGGAAGAATCAATATCGTGAAAATGGCCATACTGCCCAAGGTAATTTGTAGATTCAATGCCATCCCCATCAAGCTACCAATGATTTTCTTCACAGAATTGGAAAATACTACTTTAAAGTTCATATGGAACCAAAAAACAGCCGGCATTGCCAAGACAAGCCTAAGCAAAAAGAACAAAGCCGGAGGTGTCACACTACCTGACTTCAAACTATACTACAATGCTACAGTAACCAAAACAGTATGGTACTGGTACCACAACAGATATGTAGACCAATGGAACAGAACAGAGGCCTCAGAAATAACACCACACATCTACAACCATCTGATCTTTGACAAACCTGACAAAAACAAGAAATGGGGAAAGGATGCCCTATTTAACAAATGGTGCTGGGAAAACTGGCTAGCCATATGTAGAAAGCTGAAACTGGATCCCTTCCTTACACCTAATACAAAAATTAATTCAAGATAGATTAAAGACTTAAATGTTAGACCTAAAACCACAAAAACCCTAGAAGAAAACCTAGGCAATACCATTCAGGACATAGGCATGGGCAAGGACTTCACGAGTAAAACAACAAAAACAATGGCAACAAAACCCAAAATAGACAAATGGGATCTAATCAAACTACCATCAGAGTGAACAAGCAACCTACAGAATGGGAGAAAATTTTTGCAATCTACCCATCTGACAAAGGGCTAATATCCAGAATCTACAAAGAACTTAAAATTTACAAGAAAAAATCAAACAGCCCCATCAAAAAGTGAGCAAAGGATATGAACAGACACTTCTCAAAAGAC
>NW_026655027.1:0-7696 GCF_009828535.3 Hylobates moloch
GAGGAGGAGGATGGAGGAGGAGTGGGGAGGAAGGGGGAGGATGGGGAGGAGGGAGAGGAGGAAGAGGATGGAGGGAGAGGAGGAAGGGGATGGAGGAGTGGGGAGGAAGAGTGAGGACGGAGGAGGAGGGAGAGGAGGGGGATGGAGGAGGAGGGGGAGGAAGGGGGAGGAGGGGGGAGGAAGGACAGGAGGAGGGGGATGGGGAGGAGGAAGAGGAGGAGGGGATGGAGGAGGAGGGGGAGGAAGGGGGAGGATGGGGAAGGACAGGAGGAGGGGGATGGGAAGGAGGAAGAGGAGGAGGGGGATGGGAAGGAGGAAGAGGAGGAGGGGGATGGGGAGGAGGAAGAGGAGGAGGGGGATGGAGGAGGAGGGGGAGGATGGGGGAGGAAGGGGGAGGAGGATCCTCACCCTTCAAGAGCATCAAGTTTTCCTTCCCAGTGGGAGAAGCTGAGGCCCAGAGAGAAGTCTCTGCTCTGACACCCCACAAGCGCTTTCCCAACCAACAGGCCCCTCTGGGTCTCCCTCTATGCCCTGCCCAGGGCCCCACAGGGCTGGCTCTGCTTCCTGCTGGCTCGCTGCAGGCCTGGAGCTGGGAGGTGGGGAGGTGATGGCCAGTGCAGGAGGCGGCTGGCCCCTTCCCCTGTCCGCTGCCTCTAATGATTAACCAGTGCGGCTGGAGTGAGGAGCGGACGCTGGGAGCCGGTTCCTCAAATCCCCTCCACGCCTTTGGCCGGCTCATGGGCCAGAACGGGGAACCCCTCCAGCTCAGGCTGAAGAGCTCCCCCAACTGCTGCCGGGTCCAGGGGGTCCTGCACTCCCTGGGATCGCCTGAAGGGCTGGGTCGGAGGGGGACCCTGGCGCAGGGAATGATCCGCGTTTCTACCCAGGAACTCAGCTGAGACTCCCTGCGTGGCCAACCCTCTCCAGAGACTGGCTCCACCGCCAGCCAGACTGGATGCTGAGGGTGTCCACACAGCACGCACACACTGGGACTCAGCGTGTTGGGACTCAGCTCCAGGCCACCCAGTCCCTCGGGCCTGAGGTCAGCTCGCCAGCTGGTGGCCTGAGGCAGATCTCAGGACCTCCCTGTGCCTCAGTTTCCTCATCTGAAAAATGGGAATAATTAGAGTTGCTTCCTCAAAGTACCCCCGCCCCTAGCTCCCTGCAGATACAATGGGGATGGGGCGGGGGATAGAGTGGGGACCTGCAGGACGCACCCCTCCCCCAGGGAATTGGGGACACCATCCCCACCCCTGGGGAGCCCGGAAGGAGGCTGCTGATTGAACAAAGGGAGAAACAAGCTTTCTTCTAGCACAAGGTGACTCACCTGCTGGCCCAGGGACAAAGCTCCCCCAGCCACCCCCCACCGCCTGCCACACACACAAACACACACACACACACACACACACACACACACACGCCGCCGCACAGCACGGAGAGGGGGTGAGTCATTCTACCCCACCACGTCTGTGATGGCCTCCCTGGGTGTGTACTAACCTGGGGGGTGGGGGGATTATTCTAAGGGCTGCCTAGGACCCTCCCTGCTTGGCCTCATAGCCAAGGAGAAAACGCCCAATCCCCCCCTTAGCCTGGCATTCAAGGCCTGGCTTTGAACACATCCCCTCCACACACACACACACACACCCCAGCTTCATTCAGTTTTATCTCATTGACTCATTCAACAAACATTCCCTAATGAAATCCTGTGAGGGCCCCGAAACTGGGCTAATGCCAGATGCCTCCCCAGCCCCACTGCCTCCTCCTCAGATGACAAAGAGTCTTTTCGTCCTTCCATTGGCCTACCTGACTTGGACTCCTACACATCCTACAAAACCCAACCTCAGGGCTCCTCCTGCAGGAAGGGAGGACTGCCACCTCCCCAGTCCTGATCTCAGGGGGATGGGGATGACTTTTCCCCTCCCTAACTATGGGAGCCCCAGCGGGAGGGCCAGGGGCTGAGGCCGCAGCTCTAGGGTGGTGGGGGCAGGGGAGCAAGAGTGATCTGAGAAGTTTGTTAAATCCAGGGAATGGCCTGGTTCCCCTCTCCCATCCCCGGTCTGCAGATTCTGCCTAAGGGGGTGCGAATTCCTTCCCTTTTCCCCATTCCCCAGTCCAACACCCCCTCCCCGCCCAGAGGTCCAGGAAGCGAGACAGACCCAAAGAGAGAGGCAAGGACAGGGGCGTTGGTCGGTCTTGCGGGTAGGGGGTGCCCTGCCCTCCCCACTTCCTGACCCAGCAGAAAGGGCCCGGGCGTGTCCAGATAAACTGCGCCTTAATCGAGGCGCCATTCCTGCCCGGAACAGGCCAGGCCCAGGTGAGGCTCAGAGCCAGATGCGCCCAGTCTAACCCACCTGTGGACGCCCCTCGGACCCTCCCGGGGTGGGGTCCTCACTCCCCACCAGGACCTCTGTCTCTGCATCTGCGAAGTGGGCGCCCCCAGGGCTGTCCTCCCGCCACCGGCCTGTCGTCTCGTCTCGGCTTTCAGAGTGCAGAGTGGACACTCCCAGGGGTCCAAGCCGGCGAGCTCGGGTCCCGCAGAACCGGCGGCCCTAGAGACGCCCCGAGGGGCAGCCCCGCTGCAGCCTTGCTCGGGTCTCCTAGCCCGGGGCCTCCGCAAACCAACCCACCGCTGGCCGCCGAGCCCCGCTCCAGGACCCTCCGGCTGCCTCCATCCCAGAGGAGTGCGCAGAGAATTAAATCTAGATATTTACATGTTTAATGGTCAAAGGAGCCTGTCTTCCGGCAGGGCAGGGAGGGCGCCCAGGTGGTTTAACTCAGCGCCGGGATCCCGCTCAGCTGCGGGGGCCGCGAACCCCGCCGCGGGGCCGACGATTGGGCCCCTCCGGAGCGCGGCGCCCAACACGGGTTTCGTTGCGTCGGGGAAGTCCGTGGCCTGCAGCGCCCAAGCCCCAGGCTGTCAGCCGAGTCCGGGAGTGGGGCGTTCTCCAGGCCCCCAACCCCTGATCCAGGCCGTTCCCCTCCCGCGCACCCTCCGGGGGGCTGCAACCCGCGCCCCTCGCCGCCAAGCCCCATTTTCCCAAACTGCAAACTGCAGCAAACGAACTGGTTTTCTCCTGAGCACACGCTGCGGGGAGACGATTCCAACGGCGTCCATTGAGGAGGGGTCCAGGCCTGGAAGAGGGGGCGCGTTCCTGTCCCCAGACCCCTCCCGCTGCGCCTCAGCCCCCAGCCCGGCTCTCTGACCTGCATTGGTCGGGCCGGGCACAGAGGAAGCAAAGCAGGCGGAGGCCGCGAGAGGAGAGCAGCCTGACCTCTCGCCTGAGCCCGGACCCTTCCCCTCCCCTCCGGCACCCTCGGATGCCCTCGCCCCAGCGTGTTACTTTCTAGATGGGGAAACTGAGGCGCGGCCAGGGCGATGCGGCTGAAGTCCCGCGCCCGGCCGTCTCCTGCGCCTGCCGGACAGAGCCCCGAGAAGGGGGCGTGGAATTCCCTCCTCTGATGTGTCCCAGAACTCCGGGACGACGGAGGCCAAGCTGCTGAGGGAGGGGACGAGCACGCGGGGCCCCAGGGACCACCCCCTCCGCTCCCCGGCCAGCCGCGGCCGCCCAGCCTCGGTGCCCCGGCGCAAACAAGCGCGGTGTTTGCCGAGCGCGAGGCGGCCGGCGCGGCCCGAGAGCGATGAGGATTCGATGGAGCCGCTCGCCGCGGCGGGGGCAACGGAGCCCGGGCGGGCGCGGGAATCGATCGGGCACAGCTGTCGCCTAAGAGCCCGCGGGAGCATCCACCCGCGGGCCAGAGCTGCCCGGGAGCCCCGCAACTGCGGGCAGGAAATCCGGGACGTCGGGCCCGCCAGGGGCGAAACCCCAAAGTCGCGACACCCGGGGTGGGGAGGTCAGGACGTCCCCACGGCCAACGTGGAACCTTCGGGAGCTGTGCGCTCAGCCCCGACGGGACCCCCGCCAAGCCGAAAAAGCCCAGAGTCTCCCCCCAAATCTAAATAAAATCCCCGGACCCCGCCTGAACGAAGGCGGCTGGAGTCCAGAGGGAGAACTCCTGCCACACACTAGGCGCCGGCGGCCGGAATTTGGGGCGCCCGCAGGTTTGGGGGGCCGGGAGTGGGAGCAGGGCGGATCTAGGGCTGGGGCTGGGCTTGGGTGGGGCGGGCATTCATTGCCGTCGTTTAGTAAAAGCTCGCTTTAATAAAAGCAGGGAGGGGTGCGCAGAGCCCGGACACTTTCATTTCGGTGGGAGACAAATCCAATGAGAAAGTCAGTTGGGGGCGCACTGGGGAGGGTTCTGGGGGAGCCCCAGGAAAGAAAAACTTGAGGTATCTCACTCTGCCTTTGATATTTTTAGCTGCAATGGGAGAATCAGTAACAACAGGGAAGGTGGTGTGTCCAAAAATGGGGGAGGTGTGGAGGGTTAAAGAGGGGGTTCAAGCTTAGGGGGTCGATTTAGGGAGGCTGAAGCCGTGGAGAGTGCGCACCCCTGGGGCGTGGGTGGAGCCCCCCAATCCTCCCCTCCACCCGCGGGACTCACCAAGCCCTGAGGTTGGCAGGACCAGAGGCTGCCCTTTTTGACTCCTCCCAGACGCAGGCCAGGCACAGAGAGGGTGGGCGTTGGTCTGACGCAGCCCAGCAGCTGCTGAGGTCCCCCTCCCCAACTCCCAGACACAGACTCGGGCTCTGGGAGTCAAACTTTAATTTTCCTGGAGGGGATACTGAGGCCAGAGAGCTTCCTCGAGGTGGCTGAGGTCCCTGTGGGGCGGAGAAGGGGGACTTCTTGTCCCGATCCAGCCCACCCCTCCCCCTGCCCACAATTTGCCTAATGACCCAGGATCGATCTGGGCCTGGGCAGCCGGCCTACCCCGGCTGGTTCAATTCTATTTTACTAATTACTAAAAGGCCGCTGCTGGTAGAGAGAAGCAAGCTGGGGGCTCCAGGGGGCCACACTCCCTCTCTTGGGGCCAGCAAAATTCTGTTCAATCTCCCAGCTGGACCACAGCCTCTACAAGGAGTGAGATCCCCATCCCTGGGGGAGTCCAAGTCTCTATCAGCCGAAGGGAGGGGTGAGGGGCTTCGCAGACCTGGATAGGGTTAGGTCCGCCAGGCTGGGCTGCCCCTTTCAAGTCTAGGGAGCTTTGGAAGGGGCCTGTGGCCACCTTAGGGTGTCCTGAGGCAGCAGAGGGGAGAGGCCCCCTTCCTCTCCGAGTCCCTGACCCTCCTCTTCTCTTTCAAAATGGATGCTTTCCCTGCTAGAAAAGCCACACACGCTTGCTATTAAAATGAACATGACAATCAAGCTGTAAAAAATATATTTAAAAGGAAGCCTGCAAAATCCCAGCTCCCTAGGAGCTCCCCCACATTGGCATTTGGGGGAACTTCCTTCCACCTTGGTATCCTCCCACCCAACCCACCCACAGAGACCCCCAGCCCCCACCTGGTCTGCACTTCCTTGAGCCTGGGATGCTTGCGTTTTATGGCGGCTGATTGATTTTTAGATCCCACGATTATTTTTAATTATCTGTGATTGTTGGAGGATGAGATTGAGGAGCGCAGGCTGGGGCTCTGTGCAGCCACTCCCCCCCCCCGCCCCCCGAGATTCAGCATCTGCACGGGGAGTGGGGTACGCGACTGTTCGGACCTGCCCCTCTCTTCCCGCCTGGAAGATGGGTGTAATTATGTAAACTCCAGAAATTATACCCGAACCCTGGAACTGGAAAGTTTAGGGACCGACACTTCAGGGGGCGGGAGTTAGCACTTGGGCAGATGTAGGAATGAATGGGGGAACTTTAGGGCCACCACCACCCCCACCTTGGGCCAGAGACACCCAGAAAAATTGTGATTTGACTTCCCCCTCTCTGGGGCTGAGAGAGGAGAGTATGCCTGGTAAATCGCAGGCACTTACTGATGCTGAGCCCTAAGCAGTGAGTACTAACAGGGGTCCCCTTCAGCCCTCCCCCTCCCCCCAGGACTTGGATCAGGCCACCTCAGGCTGGGGGCCCAGATCGTTCAGGCCCCCTCTCTCTCTGGCTGTTGTGGTCAGCACAGACTCACCTCCTGCCCCCAGCTGGGCGGGCTGGAGGGCACCTCCTCCCACGCCAGAGAAGGGGAAACTGAGGCACAGAAAGGGCCCTATTCCAGAACCAAACCTAGTCTTGGTTCAGAAAATCGCATCTCCAATGTGTAGCCACGTCTACAGGGGCCGGGGAATCTGGACGCAGGTGCAAAGGTGGGGCTGGGCTTTGCCCAAAAGGTTTGCACCAAAGGGGAAGTGACAGCCTGACTGTGTCCTCCCCTCTTCCTTCAGCTTTGAGCCCTGATGCAACCCACTGAGATGGGGGTAACTGGGGGCTGCCGTGAACCGAATGCCTGACCCATCCTTTTCCTCTTCTAGAAAGTGCACAAGCGTTTCCCCGGGGCGGGGGCAGAGGCAATGGGGAAGCAGGAAGGGGCTGAGGCTGGTTTTTGGACTCTGCGCCCCAGCCGCTGGCCTACAAGACAGGGCATCCTCTAGGTTCTGGTCTGGCCCCTCCAGATCCCCAGCCCTGACCTTCCCCCACCGGATGAATCCAGTCCCCTGGGGGTCTCTCTGATTGTAGGAGCCCTTCCCCAACCTATCCCAGTTCCCAGGGGCCCCTGGAGCTCACCTGTCTCCAGGTGGTGAGAAAAAGGAGACCCCTGCCTCCCCCCACATTGAAGAGAAGCCCCAGGGACAAAGAGGAGTTTGCGCCAGGGACGTCTCAGAAGACAGGCATCCAGCCTCAGCCTCTGTGGGCTGAAGGGTGACAGGGGCTCTTAGTGGTAACCCCCAGGCTCCGGTGCCTCCGGCGGCTGCACCGTAAAAAGGCCCTGTAATTAGAAGGGGCCTTTGGCAACCCTGAGGCCAGGCAGCCCATTGTACAGTTGGGGAAACGGAGGCCCAGGCGCCCACACATGCGCAGATGCTGACCCCTGGGGCGCACGGAGGCCCTGACCTAGCCTGAGGACCTCCCTTTTCCCCCACTTCCCCCACAAAGAGGTTGTGGGAAGGGAGCTGTGGCTCCGTAGGTGAGTGGGAGTCGGGGGGAGCTGAGCTTGCAGTGGGGATCTAGCTCCTGGGGGTCTGTAGGGAAGGGGGGGGACACGTGCATTACAGGCGACCGTCCAGCCACACTCCCAGAAACTCCCTGGAGATGGACTCGGGGTCGCCAGGCAGGAAAGCCCCATCTGGGACTCTAGAGAGAATCACACAGAGACGCGAAATCGGAGACTCAGGGTCGAGGTCCCCAGCCCCACCTGGGCAGAGTCTGTCCTCGGACCCCCGCCTGCTGTCCCCCGGGTACGGCCTGCCCCGGGGGGCGCGGGCGGGCGCAGTGGCCAGGGACGCCGAAGCCCCAAGTCTGGCCGACTTCGGCCTGCCTGGTGTTCGAGGGGGCCGGGGCGGGCAGAGAGCGAGGCTGCGGGAGGCAGCGGTGGCGGGAGCGGGTGGGCGGGGGCGCTGACGTCAGACCCGGGCCCGGGCGCCGGCGGCCGCTCCCCTGCCACATCCTGGTGGCCGCGCTCGCAGCCGGGCCGGGCCGTGCGCCGCGCAGCCGGGCAGCCTCGCGCGCAGCCACCGGGGAGCGGGCGGGAGTCATGCAGCGGCCTTGAGCACGAGGGGCCGGCGCTGAGGAGCGCGCGCGGCGGGAGGGCGGCCGAGCATGGAGCTGAGCCTGGAGAGCCTGGGGGGCCTGCACAGCGTGGCCCACGCGCAG
>NW_026655028.1:0-7694 GCF_009828535.3 Hylobates moloch
TGGTTGAACTAATTTACACTCCCACCAACAGTGTAAAAGTGTTCCTATTTCTCCACATCCTCTCTAGCATCTGTTGTTTCCTGACTTTTTAATGATCACCATTCTAACTGGCATGAGATGGTACCTCATTGTGGTTTTGATTTGCATTTCTCTGATGACCAGTAATGATAAGCATTTTTTCATGTGTCTGTTGGCTGCATAAATGTCTTCTATTGAAAAGTGTCTGTTCATATCCTTTGCCCAATTTTTGATGGAGTTGTTTTTTTCTTGTAAATTTGTTGAAGTTCTTTGTAGATTCTGGATATTAGCCCTTTGTCAGATGGGTAGATTGCAAAGATTTTCTCCCATTCTGTAGTTGCCTGTTCACACTGATGGTAGTTTCTTTTGCGGAAGCTCTTCAGTTTAATTAGATCACATCTGTCTATTCTGGCTTTTGTTGCCATTGCTTTTGGTGTTTTAGTCATGAAGTCCTTGCCCATGCCTATGTCCTAAATGGTATTGCCTAGGTTTTCTTCTGGGGTTTTTATGGTTTTAAGTCTAACATTTAAGTCTTTAATCCACCTTGAATTAATTTTTGTATAAGGTGTAAGGAAAGGATCCCGTTTCAGTTTTCTACATATGGCTAGCCAGTTTTCCCAGCACCATTTATTAAATAGGAAATTCTTTCCCCATTGCTTGTTTTTGTCAAATTTGTCAAAGATTAGATGGTTGTAGATGTGTGGTGTTATTTCTGAGGCCTCTGTTCTGTTCTATATATCTGATTTGGTACCAATATCATGCTGTGTTGGTTACTGTAGCCTTATAGTACAGTTTGAACTCAGGTAGTGTGACGCCTCCAGCTTTGTTCTTTTGGCTTAGGATTATCTTGGCAATGTGGGCTCTTTTTTGGTTCCATATGAACTTTAAAGTATTTTTCTCCAATTCTGTGAAGAAAGACATTGGTAGCTTGATGGGGATGGCATTGAATCTATAAATTACCTTGGATAGTATGGCCATTTTCACAATATTGATTCTTCCTATCCATGAACATGGAATGTTTTTCCATTTGTTTGTGTCCTCTTTTATTTCATTGAGCAGTGGTTTGTAATTCTCCTTGAAGAGGTTCTTCACATCCCTTGTAAGTTGGATTCCTAGGTATTTTATTCTCTTTGTAACACCTATGAATGGGAGTTCACTCATGATTTGGTTCTCTGTCTGTTATTGGTGTATAGGAATGCTTGTGATTTTTGCACATTGATTTTGTATCCTGAGACTTTGCTGAAGTTGCTTATCAGCTTAAGGAGATTTTGGGCTGAGACGATGGGGTTTTCTAAATATACAATCATGTCATCTGCAAACAGGGACAATTTGACTTCCTCTTTTCCTAATTGAATACCCTTTTCTTTTTCTTGCCTGACTGCCCTGGCCGGAACTTCAAACACTATGTTGAACAGGAATGGTGAGAGAAGGCATCCTTGTCTTGTGCTGGTTTTCAAAGGGAATACTTCCAGTTTTTGCCCACTCAGTATGATATTGGCTGTGGGTTTGTCATAAATAGCTCTTATTATTTTGAGATACGTTCCTTCCCTCAATACCTAGTTTATTGAGTTTTTAGCATGAAGGGCTATTGAATCTTCTTGAAGGCCTTTTCTGCATCTATTGAGATAATCATGTGATTTTTGTCTTTGGTTCTGTTTATGTGATGGATTATGTTTATTGATTTGCATATGTTGAACCAGCCTTGCATCCCAGGGACAAAGCCGACTTTATCATGTTGGATAAGCTTTCTGATGTGCTGCTGGATTCAGTTTGCCAGTATTTTATTGAGGATTTTCACATCAATGTTCATCAGGGATATTGGTCTAAAATTCTCTTTTTTTGTTGTGTCTCTGCCAGGCTTTGGTATCAGGATGATGCTAGCCTCATACAACGAGTTAGGGAGGATTCCTTCTTTTTCTATTGATTGGAATAGTTTCAGAAGGAATGGTAACAGCTCCTCTTTGTACCTCTGGTAGAATTCAGCTGTGAATTCATCTTGTCCTGGACTTCTTTTGGTTGGTAGGCTATTAACTATTGCCTCAATTTCAGAGCCTGGTGTTGTTCTATTCAGAGACTCAATTTCTTCCTGGTTTAGTCTTGGAAGGGTGTAGATGTCCAGGAATTTATCCATTTCTTCTAGATTTTCTAGTTTATTTGTATAGAGGTATTTATAGTATTCTCTGATGGTAGTTTGTATTTCTGTGGGATCAGTGGTGATATCACCTTTATCATTTTTTATTGTGTCTATTTGATTCTTCTCTCTTTTCTTCTGTATTACTCTTGCTAGTGGTCTATTAAGTTGTTGATCTTTTCAAAAAACCAGCTCCTGGATTCATTGATTTTTTGAAGGGTTTTTTGTGTCTCTATCTCCTTCAGTTTTGCTCTGATCTTAGTTATTTCTTGCCTTCTGCTAGATTTGAATGTGTTTGCTCTTGCTTTTCTAGTTCTTTTAATTGTGATGTTAGGGTGTCAATTTTAGATCTTTCCTGCTTTCTCTTGTGGGCATTTAGTGCTATAAATTTCCCTCTACACACTGCTTTGTATGTGTCCCAGAGATTCTGGTACGTTGTGTCTTTGTTCTCATTGGTTTCAAAGAACATCTTTATTTCTGCCTTCATTTCCTTATTTACCCAGTAGTCATTCAGGAGCAGCTTGTTCAGTTTCCATGTAGTCGTGCAGTTTTGAGTGAGTTTCTTAATCCTGAGTTCTAATTTGATTGCACTGTGGTCTGAGAGACAGTTTACTGTGATTTCTGTTCTTTTACATTTGCTGAGGAGTGCTTTACTTCCAATTATGTGGTCAATTTTAGAATAAGTGTGATGTGGGGCTGAGGAGAATGTATTTTCTGTTGATTTGGGGTGGAGAGTTCTGTAGATGTCTATTAGGTCCAATTGGTGCAGAGCTGAGTTCAAGTCCTGGATATCCTTGTTAACCTTCTGCTTTGTTGATCTGTCTAATATTGACGGTAGGGTGTTAAAGTCTCCCATTATTATTGTGTGGCACTCTAAGTCTTTTTGTAGGTCTCTAAGGACTTGCTTTATGAATCTGGGTGATCCTGTACTGGGTGCACGTATATTTAGGATAGTTAGCTCTTGTTGTTGAATTGATCCCTTTACCATTATGTAATGTCCTTATTTGTCTCCTGATCTTTGTTGGTTTAAAGTCTGTTTTATCAGAGACTGGGATTGCAACCCCTGTTTTTTTTTTTTGCTTTCCATTTGCTTGGTAGATCTTCCTCCATCCCTTTATTGTGAGCCTGTGTGTGTCTCTGCATGTGAGATGAGTCTCCTGAATATAGCACACTGATGGGTCTTGACTCTTTATCCAATTTGCCAGTCTGTGTCTTTTAATTGGGGCATTTAGCCCATTTACATTTACGGTTAATACTGTTATGTGTGAATCTGATCCTGTCATTATGATGTTAGCTGGTTATTCTGCCCATTAATTGATGCAGTTTCTTCATAGCATCAATGGTGTTTCCAATTTGGCATGTTTTTGCATTGGCTGCTACAGGTTGTTCCTTTCCATGTTTAGTGCTTCCTTTAGGAGCTCTTGTAAGGCAAGCCTGGTGGTGACAGTCTCTCAAGCATCTGCTTGTCTGTAAAGGATTTTATTTCTCCTTCACTTATGAAGCTTAGTTTGGCTGGATATGAAATTCTGGATTGAAAATTCTTTTCTTTAAGAATGTTGAATATTGGCCCCCACTCTCTTCTGGCTTGTAGGGTTTCTGCAGAGAGATCTGCTGTTAGTCTTTGGGCTTCCCTTTGTGGGTAACCCGACCTTTCTCTCTGGTTGCCCTTAACATTTTTTCTTTCATTTCAACCTTGGTAAATCTGACAATTATGTGTCTTGGGGTTGCTCCTCTCAAGGAGTATCTTCGTGGTGTTCTCTGTATTTCCTGAATTTGAATGCTGGCCTGCCTTGCTATGTTGGGGAAGTTCTTCTGGATAATATCCTGAAGAGTGTTTTCCAACTTGGTTCCATTCTCCCCATCACGTTCAGGTACACCAATCAAAAGTAGATTTGGTCTTTTCAGATAGTCCCATATTTCGTGGAGGCCTTGTTCGTTTCTTTTTACTCTTTTTTCTCTAAACTTGTCTTCTTGCTTTATTTCATTAATTTGACCTTCAATCACTGATACCCTTTCTTCCACTTGATCGAATTGGCTATTGAAGCTTGTGCATGTGTCACGAAGTTCTCGTGCCATGGTTTTCACCTCCTTCAGGTCATTTAAGGTCTTCTCTACACTGTTTATTCTAGTTAGCCATTCGTCTAAACTTTTTTCAAGGTTTTTAGCTTCCTTGAGATGGGTTAGAACATGCTCCTGTAGCTGGGAGAAGTTTGTTATTACCGACCTTTTGAAGTCTACTTCTGTCAACTTATCAAAGTCATTCTCTGTCCAGCTTTGTTCTGTTGCTGGAGAGGAGTTGTGATCCTTTGGAGGAGAAAAGGCACTATGGTTTTTAGAATTTTCAGCTTTTCTGCTCTGGTTTCTCCCCATCTTTGTGGTTTTATCTGCCTTTGTTCTTTGATATTGTTGACCTACAGATAGGGTTTTGGTGTAGATGTCCTTTTTGTTGATGTTGATGCTATCCCTTTCTGTTTGTTAATTTTCCTTCTTACAGTCAGGTCCCTCAGCTGCAGGTCTGTGGGAGTTTGCTGGAGGTCCACTCCAGACCCTGTTTGCCTGGGTATCACCAGTGGAGGCTGCAGAACAGCAAATATTGCAGGACAGCAAATATTTTTGCCAGATCCTTCATCTGGAAGCTTCATCCCAGAGGGGTACCTGCTTGTATGAGGCGTCTGTCGGCCCCTTCTGGGAGGTGTCTCCCAGTTAGGCTACAAGGGGGTTAGGGACCCACTTGAGGAGGTAGTCCATCCGTTCTGAGAGTTCAAACGTCATGCTGGGAGAACCACTGTTCTCTTCAGAGCTGTCAGACAGGGACGTTTCTTCTTCTCCTTTTTTTTTTTTTTTTTTGAGACAGTGTCTCACTCTTGTCCCCTAGGCTGGAGTGCAGTGGTGCAATTTCAGCTCACTGCAACCTCCACCTCCCCGCTTCAAGCAATTCTCCTGCCTCAGCCTCCCGAGTAGCTGGGACTACAGTCGCCCGCCACCACACCTGGCTAATTTTTGTATTTTTAGTAGAGATGGGGTTTCACCATGTTGGCCAGGCTGGTCTCGAACTCCTGACCTCAAGTGATCCGCCAGCCTCAGCCTCCCAAAGTGCTGGGATTACAAGCGTGAGCCACTGCACCCGGCCAGAAAAGTATTTGTTTTTTATAAATCGAGTGTAGCCTAAGTGTACAGGGTTTATAAAGTCTACAGTAGTGTACAGGAACATCCTAGGCCTTCACATTCACTCACCACCCAGTCACTGACTCCCTCAGGGCAACTTTCAGTCCTTCACGCTCCATCCATATTAAGTGCCCTATACAGGTGTATCATGTTTTATCTTTTATATCATATGTTTGCCACACCTCTTCTTTGTTTAAATACACAATACTTCTATGTTTAAATATACAAATACTTACACCTGTGTTAAAAGTGACTACCGTATTCAGCACAGGTTTGCAGCCTAGGGGCAAAAGGCAATAAATAGCATACAGCCTAGGTGTAGAGTAGGCTACGCCATCTAGATTTGTGTAAGTACACGCTATGGTATTCAAACAATGATAAAACTGCCTAATGATGTGTATCTCAGAACATATTGCCGTAGTTATGTAATGCATGACTGTACATGATTTTTAGAATTGTAACAGTACAGAAATGCATAAGATATAAAGTAAACCACTGTCAACTCATCCAGTCTCATTTTCCAAGGTGCTTTTGGTCATATCTGTTTTTATTTTGATTGGCAGTCTTATGGTTCAAATGTTTGTCCCCTCCAAACCTCATGCTGACCCTTAATCCCCGTTATAATGGCATTAAGAGGATGGGAAATCCAAGTATGGTATTTGAGAGGTGAGAACTCTGAGAAGTAGTTAAGATTAGATGAGGTCATATGGATGGGATATTAGTCACTTCATAAGAGGAGGAAAAGAAACCTGAGTTAGCAAGCTCAGCCCCCTCACCATGTGATGCCCTACACTGCCTTTGGACTCTGCAAAGAGTCTCCAACAGCAAGATGGCCCTCACCACGTGCAGCCCCTCAATCTTAGACTTCTCAGCATCTAGAACTGTACAAAATAGATTTCTTTTTGTTTTAAATTACTCAGTCTCAGGTATTCCATTATAGCAATAGAAAACAGATGAAGACAGATAGCAATCAGTCTAAATACTATGATTACACTTCTATTTCTTGGTTTGTTATCTTAAAGCAATGCCTATTGACTTTATGCCATTAAGAGAATGAATTAACTTAGAGAAACCATCCCACACTTCCAAATTTTGCTAGTAATATTACTTAAAAATTCTTATCTATTTTGACTCATCAACTTTAAATGGTACTTCTAGACTCCATGCTATATAAAATGAAGAAACTTACGAATAGGCAAAACTCGATAAGAGAGTAATTCTACGAAGCATTTACCTTGTTCATAAAGTAGTTTCATATTCGAATCTTTGCAGGCAACTAGATTGTTGAGTAATGCAATCACACTTTGCATGGTATTACCCAGAATGCTCTCCTGATGTTCCTGCAATAGATCATAATTTCCATCATAACCATACAGAAATATAATTACATCATCATAAAGACAAATGAGCAAATGATCTTCACTGCTTCATTCTTTGCACAAGGTTAAATGATTACCTTTTTGCACTTTAATGAAGCACATCCTTCTGTGTTAAGACAAATCCCATCAGTGAGTTAAGTGAGCTGGGAGGGAGGGTAAATCACTCAGACACCAGTGCTGCACAGACTCCACTGCCCATGAGCTGAGAGACAACACATGGTCCTCCATGCTATAGGTGGGTGACAAAGGAATTCAAGTATGTAGAACTCAGAAGACCATGCTTGAATATGAGTTTGATATCACAAAAGAAAACTACTTCAAGCAAATATTTCTGCAGTTTCAATATTATGCTGGTACTGATATTTTTCCCACTTTAGCACATTTGATCTATTATATTACTGCTTTAGTGCAATAAACTACATTTGGATCTAAAAGAGTGAATTGTGAATTTTGCTTTCCTCAACACTTAGCATCATATAGTAGGCAGTAACTTAGGTCCTAAAGAGAATAGAAAATGAGTTATTCTTTAGTTGCAATTTCTCTTTTTAAAGGCAGAATAATTTCTTTGTAATTTTTAAAGGGTCTTACAAACAACTTGCTTTTCTTTTGTTCTCTTTTGCATTGCTGTGAATATTTTTTTAAATTAAGCAATTAACTGTCCCTGTTTGCAGATGACATGATTGTATATCTAGAAAATCCCATTGTCTCAGCCCAAAATCTCCTTAAGCTGATTAGCAACTTCAGCAAAGTCTCAGGATACAAAATCAATGTACAAAAATCACAAGCATTCTTGTACACCAATCACTGACAAACAGAGAGCCAAATCATGAGTGAACTCCCATTCACAATTGCTTCAAAGAGAATAAAATACCTAGGAATCCAACTTACAAGGGATGTGAAGGACCTCTTCAAGGAGAACTACAAACCACTGCTCAATGAAATAAAAGAGGATACAAACAAATGGAAGAACATTCCATGCTCATGGGTTGGAAGAATCAATA
>NW_026655029.1:0-7693 GCF_009828535.3 Hylobates moloch
CTGCTTTGCAAGTGTTTGTGAAGGATTGGTTATTCGTTAAGTGTTTAATAGAATTCACTAGTGAAGGTATGTGAGCCTGGGCTAGACTGATGAAGAGTTTTCATTAGTCTAATCTATTTACTTGCTGTATGAGTACTCATATATTCTCTTTCTTCTTGGTTTACTTTTACAATTTGTGTATAGCAGGGAATTTGTTTCTAATTTGTAGTATTTCATGCTTCTAGGTTTTCATGGAAGTTGAGATGTAAGAATAAAAATAATGTTGGGAGAAGGAAGTTGTGGACAATCTGTGAATATCCCAAAATCTGTTGTAGGAAGGTTAAGATTTTTTTTTTTTTTGCCGTACTTAATACTCATATTTATAGTGTGAAACAAATGTAATGTTGCATATAAATACAACTAGGAAAATATGCCATTTGTCTTAGTATTTAATCAAGATGGAAGTCTGGGCCTACCTCCTCTCTTTCATTAATATGTAGACAGGACACCAACACAGATTTGAATGAAGACAAACAAAATGTTAGCAAATGAAGAATGGTATGAATTGGTTAAAATGTGATGAAATAGAGTGGTGAATATTTACATAGAATCCATGATGTGTTAGGTGCTATTTCAAGCTATTTGCACATACAGTTTTAACACCAATGACATTAAAATGTATAACACAAAGATTCATATAAATAAAAATTACAACATTGAAAATAATATTAGGTGACACTAAAACTGTCATAGAAATACATTTATATAAAATATAAAGTAACATCAAGTATTAAATAAATTTTAGAAACTTTGATTACTAATCAGATGAACAAGTGATTAGCCTTTTTATCCAGTAAACAAGGCATACATATTATTTTCAAATTCCAGAGACAAATATTTTAAATATTGAAGTTTAAGACCTAAAAATGTATCACTGACTTCATGGAAGTAGATATTCACTAGATGATATTTTCTAGGCTCTCTGAAATTACATCAGCAAAATGTGAATTAGAATATAACCCATAAATAATATCTGGCCACATACAAAGTAATTGAAGATCAATTTAAATAACTATTGGATGAAGAAATAGGGACTGATGTAAATTTACAGGGTCATGGAGGATCTAAGGAGGAAGCATTGACACTGGAACCCAAGGGCCTGGGATTACAGAACAGATTCTACCAGTGCTAACTTACTGCTCCAGAGAAAACATCAATTCTGTTCATGTGCAGGTACTATTCATCAAGAAAGGGATTACAACTTCAGAAATGTGTTCAAAATGTATCCATACTTTGACGTATTAATGAAGTAATCACATTCTACACATAACTACTCCATATGGAATATTGGGGAGAGGGTGTTCCAAATAAAGAGACTGAGGATTTCTCACGAGAACTCAGTGTCTGCAAGAAAATGTCTAAGTAAAATATTTTACTTATGTGGAAAGTGTGGATGTTTGGGCATCAAAAGTTTCAAAAATCCCTAAAATGTACAATGGAGATGAGGAGAAAATATCAGAATTCCCCAGCACCAGAAATGAGGCAAGAAAAAATTCAGGGGAGTTGTAAATGTGAAAAGCCAATGGCTGGTCCCACAGCAACATTGATAACCTTGTGCCAGGACAACTGGAATAAATACATAAACATGCAGATTGAAAATATTTACAATATAAGATTTCCCTCATATGAGAACTGAATTATAAAGATTGAAGCATATAAGAAAATAAGCTACCAGAATTTAAGCTACCAGAATAAATTCGATTACACATGAATTTCTGATATTGAAATTGTCACAAATGTTTGAGTTGCTAGTGGAAGACAAAAGATATATAATCTTGGGAGTCCTAGGGCCTTGCCCACTGCCAGTCCCTCTCCACACTACTACAGCTGATGCTTTCTGGAAAGCGCCACCTCCTGGCAGGATGCCAACCAGCACAAATAGAGCATTAAACCACCAAAACTAAGGCCCCTCACAGAGTCTATTGCACCCTTCACGACCTCCACTGGAACAGGTGCTGGTATCCATGGCTGAGAGACCCATAGATGGTTCACATCACAGGGCTCTATGCAGACAACCGCTAGTACCAGCCCAAAGCCAGGCAGACCTGCTGGGTGGCTAGACCCAGAAGAGAGACAACAATCAATGCACTTCGGCTCGTGGGAAGCCACGCCCATAGGAAAAGGGGGAGAGTATATGTCAAAGGAACACCCCATGGGACAAAAGATTCTGAACAACAGTCTTCAGCCGTAGACCTTTCCTCTGACAGAGTCTACCAAAATGAGAAGGAACCAGAAAACCAACCCTGGTAACCTGACAAAACAAGACTCTTCAACACCCCCCAAAAAATCACACCAGTTCATCACCAGTGGATCCAAAGAAGAAATCACTGATTTATCTGAAAAAGAATTCAGGTTAGTTATTAAGCTAATCAGGGAGGGCCAGAGAAAGGCGAAGCCCAATGGAAGAAAATCCAAACACTGATACAATAAGTGAAGGGAGAAATATTCAAGGAAATCGATAGCTTAAATAAAAAAATTTTAAAAATCAGGAAACTTTGGATGCACTTTTGGAAATGTGAAATGCTCTGGAAAGTCTCAGCAATAGAATTGAACAAGTAGAAGAAAGAAATTCAGAATTAGAAGACAAGGACTTTGATTTAACCCAATCCAATAAAGACAAAGAAAAAATAATAAGAAAATATGAGCAAAGACACCAAGGAGTCTGGCATTCTGTTAAACGATGAAACCTAAGACTAATCGGTGTACCTGAGGAAGAAGTGAATTCTAAAAGCCAGGAAAACATATTTGGGGGAATAATCAAGGAAAACTTCCGTGGCCTTGTGAGAGACCTAGACATCCAAACACAAGAAGCACAAATAACACCTGGGAACTTCATCACAAAAAGATCTTAGCCTAGGCACATTGTCATTAGGTTATCCAAAGTTAAGACAAAGGAAAGAATCTTAAGAGCTGTGAGACAGAAACACTAGGCAACCTATAAAGGAAAACCTATCAAACTGACAGCAGATTTTGCAGCAGAAACCTTACAAGCTAGATGGGATTGGGGCCCTCTCTTCAGCCTCGTCAAACAAAACAATTATCAGCCAAGAATTTGGATCACATGGATACAAAACTCTTGGCTGATAATTGTTTCGTTTGAGGAGGCTGAAGAAAGGGCCCCAATCCCATCTAGCTTGTAAGGTTTCACACGTATGTTTATTGTGGCACTATTCACAATAGCGAAGACTTGGAACCAACCCAAATGTCCAACAACAATAGACTGGATTAAGAAAATGTGGCAGATATACACTATGGAATACCATGCACCCATAAAAAATGATGAGTTCATATCCTTTGTAGGGACATGGATGAAACTGGAAACCATCATTCTCAGCAAACTATCACAAGGACAAAAAACCAAACACCTCATGTTCTCACTCCATGGTGGGAATTGAACAATGAGAACACATGGACACAGGAAGGGGAACATCACACTCCAGGGACTGTTGTGGGGTGGGGGGAGGGGGGAGGGATAGCATTTGGAGATATATCTAATGCTAAATGACGAGTTAATGGGTGCAGCATACCAACATGGCACATGTATACATATGTAACAAACCTGCACATTGTGCACATGCACCCTAAAACTTAAAGGATAATAATAATAAAATAAAATTTAAAAAAGGAGATATACCTAATGCTAAATGACGAGTTAATGGGTGCAGCAAAACAACATGGCACATGGATACATATGTAACAAACCGCACATTGTGCACATGTACCCTAAAACCTAAAGTATAATTAAAAAAAGAATTTTATATCCAGCGAAACTAAGCATCATATATGAAGGAAAGATACAGTCATTTTCAAACAAATGCTAACAGAATTTGCCCTTGCCAAACCAGCACTGTAAGAACTGCTAAAAGGAGCTCTAAATCATGACACAAATCCGGAAACAAATCAAAACACAACTTCATTAAAGCATAAATCACACAGGACCTACAAAACAAAATACGAGTTAAAAAGCAAAAACAAAAAACAAAAACAAAGTACAGAGGCAACAAAGAGCATGATGAAAGCAATGGTACCTCACTTTTTAATACTAACGTTGGTGGTAAATGGCCTAAATTCTTCACTTACAAGATACAGAACCACAGAATGGATAAGAACTCACCAACTAACTATCTGCTGCCTTCAGGAGACCCACCTAACACATAACAACTTACATAAACTTAAGGAAAGTGGTAGAAAAAGGCATTTCATGGAAATGGACACCAAAAGCGAGCAGTCGTAGCTATTCTCATATGAGACAAAACAAACTTTAAAGCAACAGTAGCTAAAAGAGACAAAGACAGACAGTATATAATGGTAAGAGGTCTCATCCAACAGAAACATATGACAATCCTAAACATACGTGAAGCTAACACTGGAGCTCCCAGATTTATAAAACAATTACTAGTGGACATAACAAATGAGATAGACAGCAACACAATAACAGTGGGGGACTTCAATACTCCACTGACAGCACTAGACAGGTCATCAAGACAGAAAGTCAACAAAGAAACAAGGGATTTAAACTATACTTTGGAACAAATGGACTTAACAGATATATACAGAACATTTCATCCAACAACCACAGAATACACATTCTATTCAACAGCACATGGAATTTTCTCTAAGATAGACCATACGATAGGCCATAAAACGAGTCTCAATAAATTTAACAAAATTGAAATTTTATCACACACTCTCTCAGATCACAGTGGAATAAAACTGAAAATCAACTCCAAAAGGAATCTTCAAAACCATGCAAATACATAGAAATTAAATAACCTGCTCCTGAATGAGCATTGGGTGAAAAACGAAATCAAGATGGAAATGTAAAAAATTTCTTTGAACTGGATGACACAACCTATCAAGACCTCTGCAATACAGCAAAGGCAGTGCTAAGAGGAAAGTTTATAGCCCTAAACACCTACGTCAAAAAGTCTGCAAGAGCACAAACAGACAATCTAAGTTCACATCTTCGAGAACTAGAGAAGCAGGAACAAGCCAAACCCAGTCCTAGCAAACAAAGGGAATAACCAAAATCAGAGCAGAACAAAATGAAATTGACACAACAACAACAAAAAAAAAAAAAACATAAATAAAACCAAAGGTTGGATATTTAAAAGATAAATAAAACTGATAGACCGTTAGCAAGATTAACCAAGAAAAGAGAAAATCCAAATAACCTCACTAAGAAATGAAACAGGGGATATTACAACTGATACCACTGAAATATTAAAGATTATTCAAGGGTACTATGAACACCTTTTGGCACATAAACTAGAAAACCTAGAAGAGTTGGATAAACTCCTGGAAAAATACAACCCTCCTAGTTTAAATCAGGAAGAATTAGATACCCCAAGCAGACCAATAAAGCAAGCAGCAAGATTAAAATGGTAATTTTAAAATTACCAACAAAAAAAGCCGAGGACCACACAGATTCACAGCAGAATTCTACCAGACATTCAAAGAATGTCTTCTTTCATTCAAAGAAGAAATGATACCAATTCTTTTACACTATTCCACAAGACAGAGAAAGAAGAAACCCTCCCTGATTCATTCTATGAAGCCAACATCACCCTAATACCAAAACCATGAAAGGACATAACCAAAAAAGACAACTACAGACCAATATCCTTGATGAACGCAGATGCCAAAATCCTTAAGAAAATACTAACTGAATCCAACAACATATCAAAAAGATAATCCACCATGATCAAGTGGGTTTCATACCAGTGATACAGGAATGGTCTAACATATGCAAGTCAATAAATCTGATAAACCAAATAAACAGAATTTAAAAAAACTCACATGATCATACCAACAGATGCAGAAAAAGCATTCGACAAATTCTAGCATTGTTTTATGATTAAAGCTGTCAGCAAAATAGGCGTACAAGGGACATACCTTAATGTAATAAAAGCCATCTTTGACAAACCCACAGCCAACATAATACTGAATGGGGAAAAGGTGAAAGCATTCCCTTTGAGAACTGGAACAAGACGAGGAGCCTACTCTCACCACTCCTCTTCAACGTAGTACTGGAAGTCCTAGCCAGAGCAATCAGACAAAGAAGGAAATAGAGGAAATCCAAATCGGTAAAGAGGAAGTCAAACTGTCACTGGTTGCTGACAATATGATCTTTCACCTTGAAAACCCTACAACAATCCTCTAGCAAGCTCCTAGAAGTGATAAAAGAATTCAGGAAAGTTTCCAGATACAAGATTAATGTACAGAAATCAATAGCTCTTCTATACGTCAACAGCTACCAAGCAGAGAATCACATCAAGAATTCAACCCCTTTTACAATAGCTGCAAGAAACAAAAAAAGAAAAAAAACAAAACTTAGGAATATACCTAGCAAAGGAAGAAAAAGACCTCTACAATGAAAATTACAAAACACTGCTGAAAGAAATCATAGATGGAGCCAAGCATAGTGGCACATGCCTATAATCCCAGCTACTCGGGAAGCTGAGGCAGGAGAATCGCTTGAACCCAGGAGGCAGAAGTTGTAGTGAGCCAAGATCACATCATTGCACTCCCACCTCAGCAACAAGAGCGAAACTCCCTCTGGAAAAAAAAAAAAAAACAAGAAAAGAAATCATAGATGACACAAACAAATGTAAATGCATCCCCATGTTCATGGATGGGTAGAACCAATATTGTGAAAATTACCATTCTGTTAAAGGCAATCTACAAATTCAATGCAATCCCCATCTGAACACCACCATCATTCTTCACAGAATTACAAAAACAATTCTAAAATTAATATGGAACCAAAAGAGAGCCATGTAGCCAAACCAAGACTAAGCAAAAAGAACAAACCTGGAGGCATCACACTACTTGATTCCAAACTGTACAATAAGGCCATAGTTACCAAAACAGCATGGTACTGGCTTAAAAATAGGCATAGAGATCAATGGAACAGAAGAAAGAAACCATAAATTAACCCAAACACTTACAGCCAACTGATCTTCAACAAAGTAAACAAAAACATAGTCAAGCCACATGTAGGGGAATAAAACTGGATTCTCATCTCTCACCTTATACAAAAATCTACTCAAGATGGATTAAGAACTTAAACCTAATTCCTGAACTATAAAAATTCTAGAAGATAACACTGGATAAACCCTTCTAGGCACTGGCATGGGCAAGGATTTCATGACTAAGAACCCAAATGCAAATGCAATAAAAACAAATATAAATAGCTGGGACTTAATTAAACTAAAGAGCTTTTGCATGGCAAAGGGAACAGTCAGCAGAGTAAATAGACAACCCACAGAGTGGGAGAAAATCTTCATAATCTATACATCTGACAGAGGACTAATATCCAGAATCCACAACAAACTCAAACAAATCAGTATGAAAGAAACAAACAACCCCATCGAAAAATGGGCTAAGGACATGAATGGACAGTTCTCAAAAGAAGATATGCAAATGGCCAACAAACATAAATAAAAACACTCAACATCACTAATGATCAGGGAAATGCACATCAAAACCACAATGCAATACCACCTTACCTCCTGCAACCCAAAAATAAAAAAACAGTGGATGTTGCCGTGGATGCAGTGCACAGGGAACACTTCTACACTGCTGGTGGGAATGTAAACTAGCATGCCACTATGGAAAATAATGTGGAGATTCCTTAAATAACTAAAAGTAG
>NW_026655030.1:0-7687 GCF_009828535.3 Hylobates moloch
AAAAAAAAAAAAAAAAAAAAAGGATATTGTTTTAAGACACCACATCTGAAGGGGAAGTTCCAAGATGGCCAAATAGGAACAGCTCCAGTCTACAGCTCCCAGCGTGAGCAACACAGAAGAAGGGTGATTTCTGCACTTCCAACTGAGGTAGCGGGTTATTCTCACTGGGGCTTGTTGGACAGTGGGTGCAGGACAGTGGGTGCAGCCCACGGATCGTGAGCCGAAGCAGGGTGAGGCATCGCCTCACCCAGGAAGTGCAAGGGGTCGGGGAATTCCCTTTCCTAGCCAAGGGAAGCTGTGACACACGGCACCTGGAAAATCAGGTCACTCCCACACTAATACTGCGCTTTTCCAACAGTCTTAGCAAATGGCACACCAGGAGATTATATCCCACTCCTGGCTCAGAGGGCCCCACGCCCATAGATCCTTGCTCACTGCAAGCATAGCAGTCTGAGACTGAACTGCAAGGCGACAGCGAAGCTGGGGGAGGGGCACCCGCAATTCCTGAGGCTTGAGTAGGTAAACCAAGCAGCTGGGAAACTCGAACTGGGTGGAGCCCACTGCAGCTGAAGGAGGCCTGCCTGCCTCTGTAGACTCAACCTCTCAGGGCAGGGCATAGCTGAAAAAAAGGCAACAGAAACTTCTGCAGACTTAAACGTCCCTGTCTGACAGCTTTGAAGAGAGTAGCGGTTCTCCCAACACAGACTTTGAGATCTGAGAAAGAACAGACTGCCTCCTCAAGTGGGTCCCTGACCCCCAAGTAGCCTAACTGGGAGGCACCTCCCAGTAGTGACCGACTGACACCTCATACGGCCAGGTGCCCCTCTGAAACGAAGCTTCCAGAGAAAGGATCAGGCAGCAACATTTGCCGTTCTGCAATATTTGCAGCTCTGTAGCCTCCGATGGTAATACCTAGGCAAACAGGGTCTGGAGTGGACCTCCAGCAAACTGCAATAGGCATGCAGCTGAGAGTCTAACTGTTAGAAGGAAAGCTAACAAAGAGAAAGGGCATCACGACAAAAACCCCATCTGTACATCACCATCATCAAAGACCAAAGATAGATAAAACCACAAAGATGGGGAGAAACCAGAGCAGAAAAGCTGAAAATTCTAAAAATCAGAGTGCCTCTTCTCCTCCAAAGGAACGCAGCTCCTCACCAGCAACAGAACAAAGCTGGATGGAGAATGACTTTGACAAGTTGAGAGAAGGAGGCTTCAGAAGATCGGTAATAACAGACTTCTCTGAGCTAAAGGGGGAGATGTTCAAACCCATCGTAAAGAAGCTAAAAACCTTGAAAAAAGATTGGACAAGTGGCTAACTACAACAAACAGCATAGAGAAGACCTTAAACGACCTGATGGACCTGAAAACCATGGCACGAGAACTACATGATGCATGCACAAGCTTCAGTAGCCGATTCGACCAACTGGAAGAAAGGGTATCAGTGATTGAAGATCAAATGAATGAAATGAAGAGAGAAGAGAAGTTTAGAAAAAAAAAGAGTAAAAAGAAATGAACAAAGACTCCAAGAAATATGGGACTATGTGAAAAGACCAAATCTACATCTGATTGGTGTACCTGAAAATGACAGGGAGAATGGAACCAAGTTGGAAAACACTCTGCAGGATATTATCCAGGAGAACTTCCCCAACCTAGCAAGGCAGGCCAACATTCAGATTCAGGAAATACAGAGAACGCCACAAAGATACTCCTTGAGAAGAGCAACTCCAAGACACATAATTGTAAGAGTCATCAAAGTTGAAATGAAGGAAAAAATGTTAAGGGCACCCAGAGAGAAATGTCAGCTTACCCACAAAGGGAAGCCCATCAGACTAAGAGTGGATCTCTCAGCAGAAACTCTACAAGCCAGAAGAGAGTGGGGGCCAATATTCAACATTCTTAAAGAAAAGACTTTTCAACCCAGAATTTCATATCCAGCCAAACTAAGCTTCATAAGTGAAGGAGAAATAAAATCCTTTACAGACAAGCAAATGCTGAGAGATTTTGTCACCACCAGGCCTGCCCGAAAAGAGCTCCGGAAGGAAGCACTAAATATGGAAAGGAACAACCGGTACCAGCCACTGCAAAAACATGCCAAATTGTAAAGACCATCGATGCCAGGAAGAAAATGCATCAACTAAGGAGCAAAATAACCAGCTAACATCATAATGACAGGATCAAATTCACACATAACAATATTAACTTTAAATGTAAATGGGATAAATGCTCCAATTAAAAGACACAGACTGGCAAATTGGATAAAGAGTCAAGACCCATCAGTGTGCTGCATTCAGGAGACCCACCTCGCATGCAGAGACACACATAGGCTCAAAATAAAGGGATGGAGGAAGATCTACCAAGCAAATGGAAAACAAAAAAAAGCAGGGGTTGCAATCCTAATCTCTGATAAAAGAGATTATAAACCAACAAAGATCAGAAGAGACAAAGAAGGCCATTACATAATGTTAAAGGGATCAATGCAGCAAGAAGAGTTAACTATCCTAAATATATATGCACCCAATACAGGAGCACCCAGATTCATAAAGCAAGTCCTTAGAGACCTACAAAGAGACTTAGACTCCCACACAATAATAATGGGAGACTTTAACAACCCAGTGTCAACATTAGACAGATCCACGAGACAGAAAGTTAAAAAGGATATCCAGGAATTGAACTCAGCTCTGCACCAAGCAGACCTAATAGACATCTACAGAACTCTGACCCCAAATCAACAGAATATACGTCCTTCTCACTACTGCATTGCACTTTTTCCAAAATTGACCACAGAGTTGGAAGTAAAGCACTCCTCAGCAAATGTAAAAGAACAGAAATTATAAAAAACTGTCTCTCAGACCACAGTGTAATCAAACTAAAACTCAGAATTAAGAAATTCACTGAAAACCACTCGACTACATGGAAACTGAACAACATGCTCCTGAATGACTACTGGGTACATAATGAAATGAAGGCAGAAATAAAGATGTTCTTTGAAATCAATGAGAACAAAGACACAACATACCAGAATCTCTGGGACACATTCAAAGCAGTGTGTAGAGGGAAATTTATAGCACTAAATGCCCACAAGAGAAAGCAGGAAAGATCTAAAATTGACACCCTAACAACAAAATTAAAAGAACTAGAAAAGCAAGAGCAAACACATTCAAAAGTGAGCCGAAGGCAAGAAATAACTAAGATCAGAGCAGAACTGAAGGAGATAAGAGACACAAAAAAACCCTTCAAAAGATCAATGAATCCAGGAGCTGGTTTTTTGAAAAGATCAACAAAATCAATAGGTCGCTAGCAAGACTAATAAAGAAGAAAAGAGAGAAGAATCAAATAGACGCAATAAAAAATGATAAAAAAGGTATCACCACCGATCCCACAGAGATTCAAACTATCATCAGAGAATACTATAAATACATCTTTGAAAATAAACTAGAAAATCTAGAAGAAATGGATAAATTCCTGGACATATACACCCTCCCAAGACTAAACCAGGAAGAAGTTGAATCTCTGAATAGACCAATAACAGGCTCTGAAATTGAGGCAATAATTAATAGTTTACCAACCAAAAAAAGTCCAGGACCAGACGGATTCACAGCCGAATTCTACCAGAGGTACAAAGAGGAGCTGGTACCATTCCTTCTGAAACTATTCCAATCAATACAAAAAGAGGGAATCCTCCCTAACTCATTTTATGAGGCCAGCATCATCCTGATACCAAAGCCGGGCAGAGACAACAAAAAAAGAGAATTTTAGACCAATAACCTTCATGAACATTGATGCAAAAATCCTCAATAAAATACTGGCAAACTGAATCCAGCAGCACATCAAAAAGCTTATCCATCATGATCAATTGGGCTTCATCCCTGGGATGCAAGGCTGGTCCAACATATGTGAATCAATAAGCATAATCCATCATATAAACAGAACCAATGACAAAAACGACATGATTGTCACAATAGATGCAGAAAAGGCCTTTGACAAAATTCAACACTGCTTCATGCTAAAATCTCTCAATAAACTAGGTATCAGTGGAACATATCTCAAAATAATAAGAGCTATTTATGATAAACCCACAGCCAATATCATACTGAATGGGCAAAAACTGGAAGCATCCCCTTTGAAAACTGGCACAAGACAAGGATGCCCTCTTCCACAACTACTACTCAACATAGTATTGGACGTTCTGGCCAGGGCAATCAGGCAAGAGAAAGAAACAAAGCATATTCAAATAGGAAGAGAGGAAGTCAAATTGTCTCTGTTTGCAGATGACATGATTGTATATTTAGAAAACCCCATCATCTCAGCCCAAAATCTCCTTAAGCTGATAAGCAACTTCAGCAAAGTCTCAGGATACAAAATCAATGTGCAAAAATCACAACCATTCCTATACACCAATAACAAACAGCCAAATCATGAGTGAACTCACATTCACAATTGCTTCAAAGAGAACAAAATACCTAGGAATCCAACTTACAAGGTATGTGAAGGAACTCTTCAAGGAGAACTACAAACCACTACTCAACAAAATAAAAGAAGACACAAACAAATGGAAGAACATTCCATGCTGATGGTTTGGAAGAATCAATATCGTGAAAATGGCCATACTGCCCAAGGTAATTTATAGATTCAATGCCATCCCCATCAAGTTACCAATCACTTTCTTCACAGAATTGGAAAAAACTACTTTAAAGTTCATATGGAACCAAAAAAGAGCCCGCATTGCCAAGACAATCCTGGGCAAGAAGAACAAAGCTGGAGGCATCACGCTACCTGACTTTAAACTACACTACAAGGCTACAGTAACCAAAAGAGCACGGTACTCATACCAAAACCGAGATACAGATCAATGGAACAGAACAGAGCCCTCAGAAATAATACCACACATCTACAACCATCCAATCTTTGACAAACCTGACAAAAATAAGAAATGGGGAAAGGATTCCCTATTTAATAAATGGTGCTGGGAAAACTGGCTAGCCATATGTAGAAAGCTGAAGCTGGCTCCCTTCCTTACACATTATAGAAAAATTAATTCAAGATAGATTAAAGACTTAAATGTTAGACCTAAAACCGTAAAAACCCTAGAAGAAAATCTAGGCAATACCATTTAGGACATAGGCATAGGCAAAGACTCCATGTCTAAAACACCAAAAGCAATGGCAACAAAAACCAAAATTGACAAATGGGATCTAATTAAACTAAAGAGATTCTGCACTGCAAAAGAAACTACCATCAGAGTGAACAGGCAGCCTACAAAATGGGAGAAAATTTTTGCAATCTACTCATCTGACAAAGGGCTAATATCCAGAATCTACAAAGAACTTAAACAAATTTACAAGAAAAAATCAAACAACCCCATCAAAAAGTGGGCAAATGATATGAACAGACACTTCTCAAAAGCAGACATTTATGCAACCAAAAGACACATGAAAAAATGCTCATCATCACTGGCCACCAGAGAAATGCAAATCAAAACCACAATGAGAAACCATCTCACACCAGTTAGAATGGCAATCATTAAAAAGTCAGGAAACAGGGGGGAGGGAGCCAAGATGGCCGAATAGGAACAGCTGCGGTCTACAGCTCCCAGTGTGAGTGACACAGAAGATGGCTGATTTCTGCATTTCCATCTGATGTACCAGGTTCATCTCACTAGGGAGTGCTAGACAGTGGGCGCAGGATAGTGGGTGCAGGGCACCATGCACCAGCCAAAGCAGGGCGAGGCATTGCCTCACTTGGGAAGCGCAAGGGGTCAGGGAGTTCCCTTTCCTAGTCAAAGAAAGGGGTGACAGACAGCACCTGGAAAATCGGGTCACTCCCACCCTAATACTGCGCTTTTCCGACAGGCTTAAAAAACAGCACACCAGGAGATTATATCCCACACCTGGCTCAGAGGGTCCTAGGCCCATGGAGTCTCGCTGATTGCTAGCACAGCAGTCTGAGATCAAACTGCAAGGCAGCAGCGAGGCTGGGGGAGGGGCACCCACCATTGCCCAGGCTTGCTTAGGTAAACAAAGCAGCTGGGAAGCTCGAAATGAGTGGAGCCCACCACAGCTCAAAGAGGCCTGCCTCCTCTGTAGGCTCCACCTCTGGGGACAGGGCACAGACAAACAGACAGCAGTAACCTCTGCAGACTTAAATGTCCCTGTCTGACAGCTTTGAACAGAGTAGTGGTTCTCCCAGCAGGCAGCTGGAGATCTGAGAACGGGCAGACTGCCTCCTCAAGTAGGTCCCTGACCCCTGATCCCCGAGCAGCCTAACTGGGAGGCACCCCCAAGTAGGGGCAGACTGACACCTCACACAGCCGGGTACTCCTCTGAGACAAAACTTCCAGAGAAATGATCAGGAAGCAGCATTCGCGGTTCACAAACATCCACTGTTCTGCAGCCTCTGCTGCTGATACCCAGGCAAACGGTCTGGAGTGGACCTCTAGCAAACTCCCACAGACGTGCAGCTGAGGGTCCCGTCTGTTAGAAGCAAAACTAACAAACAGAGAGGACATCCACACCAAAAACCCATCTGTACATCATCATCATCAAAGACCAAAGTAGATAAAACCACAAAGACGGGGGAAAAAACAGAGTAGAAAAACTGGAAATTCTAAAAAGCAGAGTGCCTCTCCTCCTCCAAAGGAATGCAGTTCCTCACCAGCAATGGAACAAAGCTGGACAGAGAATGACTTTCACGAGTTGAGAGAAGAAGGCTTCAGACGATCAAACTACTCCAAGCTACAGAAGGAAATTCAAACCAAAGGCAAAGAAGTTAAAAACTTTGAAAAAAATTTAGATGAATGTATAACTAGAATAAGCAATACACAGAAGTGCTTTAAGGAGCTGATGGAGCTGAAAGCCAAGGCTGGAGAACTACGTGAAGAATGCAGAACCCTCAGGAGCCGATGTGATTGACTGGAAGAAAGGGTATCAGTGATGGAAGATGAAATGAATGAAATGAAGCGAGAAGGGAAGTTTAGAGAAAAGAGAATAAAAAGAAACAAACAAAACCTCCAAGAAATATGGGACTATGTGAAAAGACCAAATCTATGTCTGATTGGTGTACCTGAAAATGATGGGGAGAATGGAACCAAGCTGGAAAACACTCTGCAGGATATTATCCAGGAGAACTTCCCCAGTCTAGCAATGCAGGCCAACATTCACATTCAGGAAATACAGAGAATGCCACAAAGATACTCCTCGAGAAGAGCAACTCCAAGACACATAATTGTCAGATTCACCAACGTTGAAATGAAGGAAAAAAGGTTAACAGCAGCCAGAGAGAAAGGTCGGGTTACCCACAAACGGAAGCCCATCAGACTAACAGCTGATCTCTCAGCAGAAACTCTACAAGCCAGAAAAGAGTGGGGGCCAATATTCAACATTCTTAAAGAAAAGACTTTTCAACCCAGAATTTCATATCCAGCCAAACTAAGCTTCATAAGTGAAGGAGAAATAAAATACTTTACAGACAAGCAAATGCTGAGAGATTTTGTCACCACCAGGCCTGCCCTAAAAGAGCTCCTGAAGGAAGCACTAAATATGGAAAGGAACAACTGGTACCAGCCACTGCAAAAACACGTCAAATTGTAAAGACCATCGAGGCTAGGAAGAAACTATAGCAACTAACGAGCAAAATAACCAACTAACATCATAATGACAGGATCAGATTCACACATAACAATATTAAC
>NW_026655031.1:0-7685 GCF_009828535.3 Hylobates moloch
TAAGGTTCAACTCTGTGAGATGAATGCACCCATCACAAAGTAATTTTGCAGAATGTTTCTGTGTAGTTTTTATATGAAGATATTTCCTGTTTCACCATAGGCCTCAAAGCACTCCAAATGTCCACTTGCAGATTCTTCAAAAAGAGTGTTTCAAAAGTGCTCAACAAAATGAAAGTTTCAACTCTCTGAGATGAATGCACACATCACTAAGAAGTTTCTCAGCATGCTTCTGTCTAGTTGTTATGTGAAGGTAATTCCTTTTCCCGTATTGGACGAAAAGCCCTCCAATATCCATTTGCAGAATCTAAAAAAGACTGTTTCAAAACTGCTCAATCAAAAGAAAGGTCCAACTCTATTAGATGTATGCACAGATCAGAAAGAAGTTTCACAGAATGCTTCTCTGTAGTTTTTATGTGAAGATATTTCCTTTTTCACCATAGGCCTCAAAGCGCTGCAAATGTCCACTGGCAGATTCTACAAAAAGACGGTTTCAAAACTGCTTAATCAAAAGAAAGTTTTAGCTCTCTGTGATGAATGCACAGATCACAAGGATGTTTGTCAGAATTCTTCTCTCTAGTTTTTATGTGAAGATATTTCCTTTTTCACCATAGGCCTCAAAATGCTCCAAATGTCCACTAGCTGATTCTACAAAAAGAGTGTTTCAAAACTGCTGAATGAAAAGTAAGGTTCAACTTTGTGAGATGAATGCACACATCACAAAGAAATTTCACAGAATGCTTCTGTGAAGTTTTTATGTGAAGATATTTCCTGTTTCACCATAGGCCTCAAAGAGCTCCAAATGTCCACTTGCAGATTCTTCAAAAAGAGTGTTTCAAAAGTGCTCAATCAAATGAAAGTTTCAACTATCTGAGATGAATGCACACATCACTAAGAAGTTTCTCAGAATGCTTCTGTTTAGTTTTGATGTGAAGATATTTCCTTTTCCCGCACTGGATGAAAAGATTTCAAACATCCACTTGCAGATTCTACAAACAGACTCTTTCAAATCTGCTCAACCAAAGGAAAGTTTCAACTCTGTGAGATGAATTCACACATCACAAAGAAATTTCACAGAATGCTTCTGTGTAGTTTTAATGTGAAGTTATTTAGTTTTCAACTATAGGCCTCAAAGCACTCCAAATATACACTTGCAGTTTCTACAAAAAGTGTGTTTCAAAACTGCTCCATCAAAAGCAAAGTTGAACTCTACAAGATGAATGCACATGTCACAAAGAAGTTCCTCAGAATGCTTCTATCTAGTTGTAATGTGAAGATGTTTCCTTTTCCCGCATTGAAAGAAAAGCCCCCCCATTATCCACTTGCAGAATCTAAAAAAGATTGATTCAAAACTGCTCAATCAAAAGAAAGGTTCAACTCTGTGAGATGAATACACAGATCACAAAGAAGTTTCTCAGAATGCTTCTGTCTAGTTTTTATGTGAAGATATTTCATTTTCCATTATAGGCCGCAAAGCTCTCCAAATATCCATTTGCAGATTCTACGAAAAGAGTGTTTCAAAACTGCTCAATCAAAAGAAAAGTTTAACTCTGTGTGATGATTGCACAGATGACAAGGTAGTTTGTCAGAATGCTTCTGTCTAGTTTTTATATGAAGATATTTCCTTTTTCACCATAGGCCTCAAAGTGCTCCAAATATCCACTAGCTGATTCTCCAAAAAGAGTGTTTCAAAACTGCTGAATCAAAAGTAGGGTTCAATTATGTGAGATGAATGCACACATCACAAAGTAATTTCGCAGAATGCTTCTGTGTTGTTTTTATGTGAAGACATTTCCTGTATCACCATAGGCCTCAAAGTGCTCAAAATATCCACTTGCAGATTCTTCAAAAAGAGTGTTTCAAAACTGCTCAATCAAATGAAAATTTCCACTCTCTGAGATGAATGTGCACATCACTAAGAAGTTTCTCAGAATGCTTCTGTCTAGTTGTTATGTGAAGACAATTCCTTTTCCAGCATTGGACAAAAATATTTCAAATATCCACTTGCAGATTCTACTAAAAGACTCTTTCAAATCTGCTCAACCAAAAGAAAGGTTGAACTCTGTAAGATGAATGAACACATCACAAAGAAATTTCGCAGAATCCGTCTGTTTAGTTTTTATGTGAAGTTATTTTCTTTTCCACTGTCGGCCTCAAATCACTCCGAATATCCACTTGCAGTTTCTACAAAAAGTGTTGTTCAAAACTGCTCCATTAAAAGAAAGGTTCAACTATCTAAGATGAATGCACACGTCACTAAGTAGTTTCTCAGAATGCTTCTGTCTAGTTGTTATGTGAAGATATTTCCTTTTCCCGTATTGGACGAAAAGCCCTCCTATATCCATTTGCAGAATCTAAAAAAGACTGTTTCAAAACTGCTTCAACAATAGAAAGCTTCAACTCTGTGAGATGAATGCACTGATCAGAAAGAAGTAAGTTTTGCAGAATGCTTCTGTGTAGTTTTTATGTGAAGATATTTCCTTTGTCTCCATGGGCCTCAAAGTGCTTCAAATGTCCACTTGCAGATTCTACTAAAGAGTGTTTCAAAACTGCTCAATCAAAAGAAAGGTTCAACCCTGTGAGACGAATGCACAGATCACAAAGAACTTTCTCAGAATTCTTCTTTCTAGTTTGTATGTGAAGATATTTCCTATTCCACTATAGTCCGCAAATCTCTCCAAATATCCAATGGCAGATACTACAAAGAGTTTTTCAAGACTGCTCAATCAAAAGAAAGTTTAAACTCTGAGTGAGGAATGCACACATAACAAGGAAGTTTGTCAGAATGCTTCTGTGTAGTTTTTATGTGTAGATATTTCCTTTTTCACCAGAGGCCTCAAAGCACTCCAAATGTCCACTACCAGATTCTACAAAAAGTGTGTTTCAAAAGTGCTCAATATAAAGTAAAGTTCAACTCTATGAGATGAATGCACACTTCACAAAGTAATTTCACAGAATGTTTCTGTGTAGTTTTTATGTGAAGATATTTCCTATTTCACCATAGGCCTCAAAGTGCTCCAAATGTCTACTTGCAGATTCTACAAAAAGAGTGTTTCAAAACTGCTCAATCAAAAGAAAGTTAAACTCTGAGTGAGGAATGCACGCATAACAAGGAAGTTTGTCAGAATGCTTCTGTGTAGTTTTTAGGTGGAGATATTTCCTTTTCCACCAAAGGCCTCAAAGCACACCAAATGTCTACTAGCAGAGTCTAAAAAAAAAGAGTGTTTCAAAACTGCTCAATCTAAAGTAACGTTCAAGTCTGTGAGATGAATGCACACTTCACAAAGTAATTTTGCAGAATCCTTCTGTGTAATTTTTATGTGAAGTTATTTCCTTTTCCCCTATATGCCCCAAAGCCCTCCAAATATCCACTTGCACTTTCAACAAAAACAGTGTTTCAAAACTGCTCCATCAAAAGAAAAGTACAACTCTCTAAGATGAATGCACAGGTCACTAAGAAGTTTCTCAGAATGCTTCTGTCTAGCTGTAATGTGAAGACATTTCATTTTCCCGCATTGGATGTAAAGCCCCCCATTAACCACTTGCAGAATCTAAAAAACACTGTTTCAAAACTGCTCAATCAAAAGAAAGGTTCAACACTGTGAGATGAATGCACAGATCACAAAGAAGTTTCTCAGAATGCTTCTGTCTAGTTTTTTTGTGAAGATATTCCCTTTTCCACTATAGGCCACAAAGCTCTCCACATATCCAGTTGCAGATTCTACAAAAAGAGTGTTTCGAAACTGCTCAATCAAAAGAAAGGTTTAACTCTCTGTGATGAATGCACAGATGACAAGGAAGTTTGTCAGAATGCTTCTGTCTAGTTTTTATGTGAAGACATTTCCTTTTTCACCATAGACCTCAAAGCACACGAAATGTCCAATAGCTGATTCTACAAAAACAGAGTTTCAAAACTGCTGAATCAAAAGTAAGGTTTAAATCAGTGAGATGAATGCACACATCACAAAGGAATTTCACAGAATGCTTCTGTGTAGTTTTTATGTGAAGATATTTCCTGTTTCACAATAGGCCTCAAAGTGCTCCAAATGTCCACTTGCAGATTCCGCAAAAAGAGTGTTTCGAACTGCTCAATCAAATGAAAGTTTCTTTTTTTCTTTTTTTTTTTTTGAGACAGAGTCTCACTCTGTCACCCAGGCTGGAGTGCAGTGGTGCGATCTCGGCTCACTGCAAGCTCCGCCTCCTGGGTTCACGCCATTCTCCTGCCTCAGCCTCTCTGAGTAGCTGGGGCTACAGGTGCCCGCCACCACACCCGGCTAATTTTTTTGTATTTTTAGTAAAGACGGGGTTTCACCATGGTCTCAATGTCATGACCTCATGATCCACCCGCCTCGGCCTCCCAAAGTGCTGGGATTACAAGCGTGAGCCACCATGCCCAGCCTCAAATGAAAGTTTCAACTCTCTGGGATGAATGCGCACATCAGTAAGATGTTTCTCAGAATGCTTCTGTCTAATTTTTATGTGAAGATATTTCCTTTTCCCGCATTGGATGAAAACATTTCAAATATCCACTAGCAGATTCTACAAAAAGACTCTTTCAAATCTGCTCAACCAAAGGAAAGATTCAACTCTGTGAGATGAATGCACACATCACAAAGAAATTTCGCAGAATGCTTCTGTGTAGTTTTTATGTGTATTTCCTTTTCCACTATTGGCCTCAAATTGCTCCAAATATCCACTTGCAGTTTCTACAACTGTGTTTCATAACTACTCCATCAAAAGAAAGGTTCAACTCTCTAAGATGAATGCACACCTCACTAAGAAGTTTCTCAGAATACTTCTGTCTAGTTGTTATGTGAAGATATTTCCTTTTCCCATATTGGATGAAAGCCCTACAATATCCATTTGCAGAATCTAAAAAAGACTGTTTCAAAACTGCTTAATCAAAAGAAAGGTTCAACTCTGTGAGATGAATGCACAGATAAGAAAGAAGCTTCACAGAATGCTTCTGTGTAGTTTTCATGTGAAGATATTTCGTTTTTCACCATAGGCCTCAAAGTGCTCCAAATATCCACTTGCAGATTCTAAAAAAAGAGTGTTTCAAAACCTCTCAATCAAAAGAAATGTTCAACTCTGTGAGATGAATGCACAGATCACAAAGAAGTTTCTCAGAATTCTTCTGTGTAGTTTTTATGTGAAGTTATTTCCTTTTCCACTATAGGCCGCAAAGCTCTCCAAATATGCAATGGTGGATTCTACAAAAAGGGTGTTTCAAAACTGCTCAATCAAAAGAAAGGTTAAACTCTGAGTGAGGAATGCACACAAAACAAGGAAGTTTGTCAGAAAGCTTCTGTGTAGTTTTTATGTGGAGATATTTCCTTTTCCACCGTAGGCCTCAAAGCACTCTAAATGTCCACTAGCAGATTCTACAAAGAGAGTGTTTCAAAACTGCTCAATATAAAGTAAGGTTCAACTCTGTGAGACTAATGCATGCCTCACAAACTAATTTCACAGAATGCTTCTGTGTAGTTGTTATGTGAAGATATTTCCTTTTCCACCATAAGCCTCAAAGCATCCCAAATGTCTACTTGCAGATTCTACAAAAAGAGTGTTTCAAAACTGCTCAATCAAAAGAAAGGTTCAACTCTGTTACCTGAATGCACACATCACAAAGAAGTTGTGCAGGATGCTTCTGCCTAGTTTTTATGAGAAGATATTTCCTTTTCCCGCATTGGACAAAAAGATCTCAAATATTCACTTGCAGATTCTACAAAAAGACTGTTTCAAATCTGCTCAACCAAAAGGAAGCTTCAACTCTGTGAGATGAATGCACATATCAGAAAGAAATTTTGCAGAATGCTTCTGTGTACTTTTCATGTGAAGATATTTCCTTTTTCACCATAGGCTTCAAAGCACTCCAAATGTCCACTTGCAGATCCTTCAAACAGAGTGTATCAAAACTGCCCAATCAAAAGAAAGTTTCAACTCTGTGAGTTCAAGGCACACATCACTAAGAAGTTGCTCAGAATGCTTCTCTCTAGTTTTTATGTGAAGGCAATTCCTTTTCCCGCATTGGATGAAAAGATCTCAAATATCCACTTGCAGATTCTACAAAAAGACTGTTTCAAACCTGCTCAACCAAAAGGAAATTTCAACTCTGTGAGATGAATGCATACATCACAAAGAAATTTTGCAGAGTGATTCTGTGTAGTTTTCATGTGAAGTTATTCCCTTTTTCACCATAGGCCTCAAAGCACTCAAATGTCCAGTTGCAGATTCTTCAAACAGAGAGTTTCAAAACTTCTCAATGAAAAGAAATGCTCAACTCCGTGAATTGAATGCACACACCACTAAGAAGTTGCTCAGAATGCTTCTGTCTAGTTTGTAAGTGAAGATATTTCCTTTTCCAGCCTTGGACGAAAAGATCTCAAATATCCACTTGCAGATTCTACAAAAAGACCGTTTCAAATCTGCTCAATGAAAAGAAAGCTTCAACTCTGTGAGTTGAATGCACACATCACTAAGAAGTTGCTCAGAATGCTTCTGTCTAGTTTTTATGTGAAGATATTTCCTTTTCCTGCATTGGACGAAAAGATCTCAAATATCCACTTGCAGATTCAACAAAAAGACTGTTTCAAAAATGCTCACTCAAAAAAAAAAGCTTCATCTCTGTGAGATGAATGTACACATCACAAAGAAATTTTGCAGAATGCTCCTGTGTAGTTCTTATGTGAAGATATTTCCTTTTCCAGCATAGGCCCCAAAGCACTCCAAATGTTCACTTGCAGATTCTTCAAAGAGTGTTTCAAAACAGCTCAATCAAAAGAATGGTTCAGGAAGAGAGTAGTGGTTCTCCCAGCACGCAGCTGGAGATCTGAGAACAGACAGACTGCCTCCTAAAGTTGGTCCCACACCCCTGAACAGTGTAACTGGGAGGCACCCCCCCAGTAGGGACAGACTGATACCTCACTCGGCCGGGTACTCCTCTGAGACAAAACTTCTAGAGTTTTGTGGTCTCACGAAAATCCGCTGTTCTGCAGCCACCGCTGCTGACACCCAGCCAAACAGGGTCTGGAGTGGACCTCTAGTAAAGTCCAACAGACCTGCAGCTGAGGGTCCTGTCTGGTAGAAGGAAAACTAACAAACAGAAAGGACATCCACACCAAAAACACATCTGTACATCACCATCATCAAAGACGAAAAGTAGATAAAACCACAAAGATGGGGAAAAAACAGAGCATAAAAACTGGAAACTCTAAAAAGCAGAGCACTTCTCCTCCTCCAAAGGAACGCAGTTCCTCACCAGCAACGGAACAAAGCTGGATGGAGGATGACTTTGACGAGTTGAGAGAAGAAGGCTGCAGACGATCAAACTACTCTGAGACACGGGAGGAAATTCAAAACAATAGCAAAGAAGTTAAAAACTTTGAAAAAAAATTAGAAGAATGGATAACTAGAATAACCAATGGAGAGAAGAGCTTAAAGGAGCTGATGCAGCTGAAAGCCAAGTTTCGAGAACTACGCGAAGATTGCAGAAGCCTCAGTAGCAGATGCGATCAACTGGAAGAAAGGGTATCGCTGACGGAAGATGAAATGAATGAAATGAAGCGAGAAGGGAAGTTTAGAGAAAAAAGAATAAAAAGAAATGAACAAAGCCTTCAAGAAATTTGGGACTATGTGAAAAGACCAAACCTACGTCTGATTGGTGTACCTGAAAATGACAGGGAGAA
>NW_026655032.1:0-392 GCF_009828535.3 Hylobates moloch
CCATCCATGCATCCACCCACCCACTCATCCTTCCATCCATCCATCCATCCATCCATCCATCCATCTATCCATCCACCCACCCACTCATCTTTCCATCTACCCACCCACTCATCTTTCCATCTACCCACTCACTCATCCTTCCAACCATCCACCCACCCACCCACTCATCCATCCATCCATCCATCTATTCACTCATTCATCCTTACATCTATCAACTCATCCATGCATCCATCCATCTACTCTCCTATTCGTCTTTCCATTTATCCATCCATTCACCCACCCATTCTTCCATCTATCCATTCATCCACCCACTCATCCATCCATCCATCTGTCCACCCACCCACTCATCCTTCCATCCATCTACTCTCCTATTCGTCTTTCCATTTATCCAT
>NW_026655032.1:492-7685 GCF_009828535.3 Hylobates moloch
ACCCACCCACTCATCCATCCATCCATCTGTCCACCCACCCACTCATCCTTCCATCCATGCATCCACCCACCCACTCATCCTTCCATCCATCCATCCATCCATCCATCCATCCATCCATCCATCCATCCATCCATTTATCCACCAGCCCACTCATCCTTCCTTCCTTCTGTCCATCTACCCACCCACTCATCCATCCATCCATCTATCCATCCATCCATCCATCCTTCCATCCATCCATCTGTCCGTCCATCCATCCATCCATTCTTTCATTAGTTAATGAAAATTCTCGACCAAGAGCAGATATTATAACAGTGTGTCAGGAATTGTGTTAGTTTCTGGACATAGGAAAGATGCCTTTTTGGATCAATTGTTCTACAGGTAGGTTTTCAGAGGAGTTTCTGTATATAGCATAAAGAGTTCCTCGGTAGAATTTTTGAGACTTACCGTATAATTCCACAGAGGCATTTACTAAATCTTCCTAAAGTATCTGGATTGCAAGGGTTAATCCACTCGCTCGTTTAAGGGTGTAACTGAAGATGGTAACTGCAAAAGTCATAAAATGAGCCTTTTTATGTCCTACTCTAAAAATTTTCACCCCTGGTCAGAGGCATCTGACCCAGTGAAGCCAGAGGCTCCTAAGTAACTGTTGGAATGATGTATTAACAGTTCATAGCTGCCAAATAGGAGACCCATATAAAAGGCCAAGCTTGAGGTTTGGGGCTCCCTAAGCCAAACATGTGACAGGAGTAATGAGGTGTTTAGCATTTGAAAGGGACTGACAGCCCTCTTCTGGGTAAGTGGAAGGAGAGGCACTGGATCCCATTCTTTAGGAGCTGTGCTTCTGTAAAATAGAAGTTGGAATCCAAAGCCAGTGAAATATGAATTAAAGAAAATGAGAGCTGCAGAAATTTTATGGGAAACAAAGATAATTTAACATTTGAAGTGAGTGGTGGCTTTTGGGAAAATGATGAAAATTCATTAAATCGATAGTTCATTAAATTAACAGATTTGAATGTGTACTGGCATTTGTCCTTTTATTTATTTATTTTTAGAGATGGAGTCTTGCTCTGTTGCCCAGATTGGAGTGCAGTGGTGCAATCACAGCTTGCTGCAGCTTCAAACTCCTAGGCTCAAGTGATTCACCCACCTCAGCCTCCCAAGTAGCTGGGACTATAGGTACATGCCACCATGCCCAGTTATTTTGTTTTAATTTTTATATTTTATAGTGATAGGGTCCTGCTATGTTACCCAGGCTCATTTATCCTTTTAAGATGAGACATCTGTGTCTATATTTCTGTTCCTTTTACAACTTTCAAGAAAGATACAAGACTCCCTGTGTCTTTCAAATATGACAGCAAATATGTCCCAATATAAGGACTAAATAAGATTATAACTTTTAGAAAATTCGGTTTTCAGAGTAAACTTTTACGGATTTGTAAAATTTTCTTGCTCAGCAGTGTCAGTTCTCACATGAGTGGTTGGGAAATACTGTTGACTGATTTCCATGGTATTTTTAGGGCTGCTGGGGTGAGTTTATAAACTTATTCGACTCGTCTTATTGGAAACTCTTTTGATTGCTCTCAAATGTTTAAGAAAACATTTCATGATTTTTAAAAAATAGATTTAAGGGGTAGAAGTATAGCTTTGTTCCATGGATATATTGAGTAGTGGTGAAGTCTGAGCTTTTAGTGTAACCATCACTTGAATAGAGTACATTGTACCCAAGAGGTAATTTCTCATCCCTCACCCCCCTCCCATCCTCCTACCCTTCTGAGTCTCCAGTGTTTATTATTCTGTTCTCTGTCTATGTATACTCATTGTTGAGCTCCCACTTATAAGTGAGAACATGCAGTATTGTACTTTCTGTTTCTGAGTTTTTCATTTAAGATAATGACCTCCAGTTCCATCCATGTTGCCGCAAAAGATATGACCTCATTCTTTTTTATGGCCAAGTACTTTTCCAGGGTGTGTGTGTGTGTGTGTGTGTGTGTGTGTGTGTGTGTGTATCATTTTCTTTATCCATCAATGGATATTTTCTTTATCCATTGATGGACACTTGAGTTGATTCTATGACTTTGCTATTGTGAATAGTGCTGCGATAAACATAAGAGTACAGATGTCTTTTTGATATAATGATTTGTTTTCCTTTGGGTACATATCTAGTAGTGGGATTTCTGGATAGAATAGCAGTTCTAATTTTAGATTTTTTTATATTGAAAATTAAATTAGGCCAGGTGCGGTGGCTCATGCCTATAATCCCAGCACTTTGGGAGGCCTAGGTGGGCAGATCACGTGAGGTCAGGAGTTCAAGACCAGCCTGGCCAACATGATGAAACCCTGTCTCTACTAAAAAATAAAAAAATAAAATATAGCCGGGCATGGTGGTGGGTGCCTGCAATCCCAGCTACTCTGGAGGCTGAGGCAGGAGAATCACTTGAACCCGGGAGGCAGAGGTTGCAGTGAGCTGAGATCTCACCATTGCACTCCATCCAGGGGCAACAAGAGTGAAACTTTGTCTCAAAAAAAAAAAAAAAAAAAAAAAAGAAAGAAAAGAAAAAAAGAAAATTAAATTAACTGGTTAGTTCACCATATCTACTAGACTTTCTTTGTCCAGAATGATATTTAGTTGCATCAGAAAGTTAAATCCACCATAAAAGATTAAAGGGACACCACTTATCAGAGTTTTTAAAATGTCCTTCAGATGTAAGGACACTGAAGGAGGAGAGAATCCAAAAATGATGGAGGGAAGGGCAGCATTATTAAATAAGTAAAGCATTAAAGATGACTACTTGGATGGCTGTGACGGTACTCAATGTGTAAGATTCAGTGTGTTTGCCAAAAAAAAAAATGATCTGCCTCTTTCCTTAGATACACATATTGTAAATGATTTAATGTCTTGGGTTGTTTTGATGTCATGCTAGAGACATAAACAACAGCTTTTAAGAGGCAACACCCTCACTGACCATTTGCCAAGATTTATTCTCACCCTCTCCCATTCCTAGGTGCTCACCAAACTACCTTGAACAGCACCATGCACTTTCATGCCATTATCAATTGGGGAACATCTTCCCCAATCCTACGCCATTATCAGCTGGGGGAAGACCTACAATCAGTGCTTAAAGAAAAAAATACAAACATTTGCCAGACTGGAGAAATGTCCATTTAAATGTTACCGAACTAAACTAATTATGGAATGTTCTAACCATCCGATGCTGACATTCCCTACCTCAACATTATACAAATAAAGATTATGGTGTGTTTAATATGGTGCCTTGCAGCCAGGTGTTTAGTATTGCATTTGGTTTCTTGGTATTTGGAATTTTTATGATCGTCATTACAGTAGAAAATTTCAAGGGAATCATTTTATGGTATATATTTTACTTCTTACTCATTCCTTGGCTTCCAACTCTACAAGACTCACTTACCTTTACCTTTGTGAATTACGTGCAAATATTTTCAAACCCTTCTTTGTGTTCTAATTGTTTTTGGCTTCCATATGTTACAGCAGAGCCAAGCAGAATAGAAAAGTAAGTTTTAAATAAAAATCAGAAACTATTGGATTTGCCAAATGCTTTCTCCTTCATTTATTTGGGAAATAGTCTTGTATTTTGCCAACATTTGAAACAAAATTCTAATGACCTTTAATACATCTCCTTTTCATCACTTGGCTAAGTGTTCAACATTTTTCATGTGCATTCAAAGAGAGGGAAATGTTTTCATTATAAAAGTGGAGTTACTTACATACTCTGGTTTCTATACTTTCAAAGAGCTGTAACAACAGATTATGGAATTCTGTAAGTAGAAAAGCCATGGATTCTCCTGGTCCATTCAGCCAGGGTATTCACTGTGCACAGACTAAAGTGGGGAGTGGGGCTAGGATATTCACTGTGCACAGACTAAAGTGGGGCCAGGATATTCACTGTGCACAGACTAAAGTGGGAGACAGGTGGTGAAAAGACGGAAAGAGAACAACACAAAAATTTAATTTTTAATCTTTGGAAATTTGGATCTCATAGAAGCAAAGATTACAGACTTTCGTACTTAGAAACGATGTAATTTTTCCAATTCATCCATCTGCCCCGTTCACAGACACTCTCACCAAAACCCCTACAGAGTCCTTCATTCAAGAATACAAGAACTCACTACCTTCTGAGATGGCCACTTCCATTTTTTAACAGCTTTAACGTTCCTGTTTGTTCTGAAATAAGATGCCTCTCTGGAATTATTCTTCTCTGTTTCTTGTGCTGACCTTTCCAGCAATAGTGAATATTTTTAAAAGGTTTCTGAATGAAACAGCTTCTGATGTTTTGGGTTTGTCATTGTGCCTCCACTCTAGGTTTTCCTCTATTTTTCCAAATCCCTCTCTGAGTAGAGTGCTTCCTGTTCTCTCACAATTAGGCTTACCCTTTGGAACACCTACCCCGCTTGCCAATACTTATGCCAAGAGGCCCAGAACTGGATCCAGCACCCTAGGGGAAGTCTAAAGATGTAGAGTGGATTGGGTGTACTTTTTTCCCTTGATGTTCATAGTTCCATAAGGAAGTCAGAATTGCAATAGCTTTTGAGACAATCATTCCACTGTTGAATTATATTGAACTTACAGTGATGTGTCTTTTCAGGTAATTTTATATACCACTACCCCATATCTAGGATTTATGGATTTTTTTAAGCCATAAATTTAAGACTTTATATATTTTGCTATTTTGTTAAAAATATCTATGGAAAATATCATGTTTATAAAAATCTAGTAAAAAAAAAAAAAATAGCCAGGCTTGGTGGCTCACACGTGTAATCCGAGCACTTTGGGATGCTGAGTGGGAGGATTACTTGAGGCCAGGAGTTCTAGACCAGCCAGGGCAACATAGATCCCAGCTCTCAAATAAATTTTTAAAAAAATAGCCAGGTGTGGTGGTGCATGCCTATAGTGCCAGCTGTGCTGGAGGCTGAGGCAGGAGGATTGATTGCTTGATCCTGGGAGTTCAAGGCTGTAGTGAGCTGTGATTCTGCCACACTTCAGCCTGGGTGACAGAGCAAGACCCTGACTCTTTAAAAAAAAAAAAAAAAATTAGCAAGGCAAAATGGTAGGCACCTGTAATCCCAGCTACTCGGGAGGCTGAGGTAGAGAATTGCTTAAACCCGGGAGGCGGAGGATGCGGTGAGCAGAGATCGCGCCACTGCACTCCAGCCTGGGCGACAGAGCGAAACTCTGTCTCAAATAAAAAAAAAAATTAAAATAAATTAAATAAATAAATAAATAAAATAGTATGGTGTTGGAGGATGGGGATAGGCTTCTTTATCCTTTTGTTGTTATTTTTGGGTATCTCAATGTTGATATAATAGTTATGCCCTTGCAGTAAGCCTTGCAGCCTTGAAGCGTTGAAGTCCTCGGCTTATTGCAATGCCTATTCTAGCTGCTGATATTCCAGGGAGCTCCTGATTTCATATTCTTGTTAGTCTTCACCTGATTCCCCCTGTTTCAGGCTCTCCCTGCATTGTCTTTTCCCTTCTGTTTTTCCTCAGTCGGCACCTGCAGGTTTTTGCTTCTCTGAGGTTCCCATTCTCACACCAGGTATTCTCTGCAAATATAGCCCATCTACTGCCAGGAGTGACTTCAGCTACCTCCCACCTGTGGCCAGTGGGACTCATGTGTCTAGCAGAGCTTCTTCTGGGATAAAACTTAACAATGGTCTACTTCACCTGACTTCTGTGTATTCTCTCCGTGTGAATTAGTAACCTGAGACAAGAATTCCAGTACAAGTAGTTTATTTGGGATGGGTTCCTGGGGAAGAGTGGTGGGGGAGTGGGAACTGAGACACTAAAGAGGGTGGCCAGGAGGGTGTTTGTTATTCAGCAAGTTATCCTTCTGGGTAACTAGAGGGGAATCTTCCCTGGGAATTCTGGAAGGCAGAGTGGAAGATACCCCAGAATTAGCCTACCTGAGGGCACAGGGGATGGAGCATTTCTGCAGACTCAGCTTGCATCAGTCACCAGCTGAGAGCTCTTCTGGGTACATTCATTCCTCAGCAGGTCCACACAGGTATTACGGGCTCTGACACGGAACTAGCAACAAGCAGAGAAATTCAGTGCTGGCTGTTCAGTGAAGCTGAGAACTAATGAATGGGTTCTCACAGCTTGATCTCCTTTCCCATGTTTATTTATATGTCTTTCCAAATGTAATGACCTTTTGAAAGATGTTTATATGTGAGGTCTAAGTTTCCTTTCCCCTGTGGATCCTCTAGAAATTTCTGGAAAATTCTGAAGCTTGGGAGTAGGGCATGAATTAAATTCAAAAGACATTTCTGGAAAGTTTTGCGTCTTGGGGATTTGAATTGGATCCCAGGAAAATTTCTGAAAATGTCTGTGAGTCCAGGGTCTGAATCTTGTGCATGCACACATTTTGTTTTGTTTCTTAATCTGGTAATTTTGATGTGCTAGGGAATTTGACATGAGTTTCCCTGCCCCTGGATGATGAGCACTTCGCTTCTTCTTTGCTTTTAAATTTTGAATTCATTCTCTTTCCCATCACACACACACACACCCACACACAGACACAGACACACACACACACACAGCACAGCACACCCAACACTTCTCATGTGTTGGAAAGCCTTCCCTCCTCTCTGATTTTGCTGCTCTCCCTGCCTCCTTTCCATTTCAGTTTCCCTACTTCACAGTATGTTCTTGGACACATCTTGGGGTTAGTGGAAATGAGAACGAAGGGAACATTGAGCCTGGGGAGTTTGAGACACTGTAAGACAGCAAGGGGTCAGGACCAGAAGAGCAAGCAGTGTGGGCTGGACACAGCTTCTCTGAATGAAAACCAGCGAGAACTGCATCAACAGCCTAGTGGTGGGGACATTGCAGCTGTTTGCTCTGGACTCCACCACAGCATCAGAGCTTGAATAATTATGAAGCTCAGGTCTGTACCCAGCCCAGCACAAGCTCTGACACCAGTTGTTCTCAGCTTTAACAAATCCCTATGGACCCCTCCTGTGAAGACCCATCCTACAGAACCTCCCATCCCAACCCTCTTTGCTTGCCATTCATAGTGTCCCGCATTCTCCAAACTCGGGCTTCAATCCTTATTCCATTTGAATGGTTTTGGGTGGGGAGTTAACTAGAACTTCTCCATAACAACATTTAAATCTTTCCTTTCTGATATATATAGATATATATCAGAAAAGATTTAAGAT